>NC_066509.1:5512929-5555429 GCF_024679095.1 Eriocheir sinensis | reverse complement strand
CCAAAATAAATATCGTGCACTCATAGGTGATTGGGAACTGGTATTTTCAATCAAACTTCCAAGCAAGCAAAAGCAATTTCCGTGTGCATCGGCCATTCTGATAAAACCAACACCTACGCAGGGAAGAATGAAAAAGAATGGTTAGCGAATGTTCGTTTACCCTGGATGGGGCTTTGTTTTTTAATGAAGTTTTCGTTGCCTCACCGAGCTTACTTGGACACACAATGTAGACGCCCACACGAGCATAGGAGCGGTGTTCTTTCCAATAGACGCCATGCGATAACCACAGAAGTGAGACACCTCATCCACGCCAATAATCCCCTGCCCTCAATATCTAGACCTTGTGTCGTATCCTTCCTTTGTTCACCCACCTCATTACTTTCCGCAAGTCGGTCTACTCCGTTACAACATTATGCTCGATTGTTCTTTCGTGACACCAGCGTGCACGACTACTGCCGCTCTTCCCCGCGACGAATATGACACGACAACGGCCTTCGTTAAAGCACATCTGCTACGGACAATTGGAAGTGAAGGCAGTCATGCTGGCATTAGGGGTACACTGGCATACTAATGGTCGCGTGGATACTGTGATCATGTGGTCACAGAGGTGGCCCATGATGATAATACACTGTCACAGCTTACTCTTTAGAAGCTACTTCAAAATCTTTAATATTGAGTCCACACGGGTTCATTAATGAGGATTCCCCTCATCATATTACGACGAAGAAACGATTCATATCTTCAGTTAATTTTCGAACTAAACAGGAGACAAAAAATATGATGAAATATGGATAACAGCAAAATCGTTTCATCTACTGATTTACTAAAGAAAAGCTTAAAACTTCCCAGGTTGGCGTTTCTTACCGTCTCTAATGATGAAAGTTTTCTGAGATATTAAAAGGACACACGTGTTATGATTCCAAGCAGAAACATACGAAGCGTGAATTTCAAAACTTTGAAGACGATTGCAACAGTAGGAGCGTCCCCCAGCCAGCATCTGTCTGTTGCAGGCAAACACTGAGTCAACTCAGGCTGAAACGAGGCTTTTCACGTGTGAATGAGTAAAGTGTGTGCAAAGTATACATGCGTGCATGCGCGCGCGCGTGTGTGTGTGTGTGTGTGTGTGTGTGTGTGTGTGTGTGTGTGTGTGTGTGTGTGTACAAGAATGTATAAAAACACTAATGCAAACATATGCAAGTACACCGTGCACCCCTTCACATATCCTGACACAAAAAAATCTATTTAACACGTAAAAACGAACACAAAGGTATGCGAAAATACATATGCACGTGCAGAGACGCGACTCAGCGGATCTTTAACGAATCCAATTAAAATACATGCCAGTCCTGCGGAATATTCAGTGAGGACGAGAAAGAGGTTAATGGAATAAAAGGCTGCGTCGGCGGGGAAAGCGGCCCCCGCCCGGCACACACAAGTGGCCCTTTTATTAATCTGGAGGCGATTACTTGATCCCGGGCCACGAGGTGAAGGGCGACGCTGACCTAAACCACAGGCGTTTCGGGACACAGACAGACAGACAGACAGACAGACACACCCGCCCATCCACACCCACACACGAGAGAGAGAGAGAGAGAGAAATTTCTATATTTGTTCGTCACGCCTCGGGTAGTTATTACATCGTTGGTTCGTGAAGTGGCATGAACCACAGCAGTCTGTCCGTCACCTGTGCCTGTGCTGCCGTTTTCTTTGTGCTGTTTAATGAAGCGACCCGTGAAGCGAGGCGCTGTATTAAAATGTTTTGATAGTAAGGAATCAGTGATCACGAGAACAATGCGAGCTTTTAACATACTCTATGGCGTCCAACAATATCGTTCTCTCTCTCTCTCGCTCTCGCTCCCGTTCCCGTTCCTGTTCCCGTTCCCGTTCCCGCTTTCGTTCCCGTTCCTGTTCCCGTTCCCGTTCCCGTTCCCGTTCCTGTTCCCGTTCCCGTTCCTGTTCCCGTTCCTGTTCCCGTTCCCACTTCCGTTCCCGTTCCTGTTCCCGTTCCCGCTTCCGTTCCTGTTATTGTTCCCGTTCCCGTTCCCGCTTCCGTTCCCGTTCCTGTTTACGCTCCCGTTTCTGTTCCCGTTCCCGCTTCCGTTCCCGTTCCTGTTCCCGCTCCCGTTCCTGTTCCCATTCCTGCCCCTGTTCTAGCTCCCGCTCCCGTTCCCATTCCCGCTCCTGTTCCAGTTCCCGCTCCCGTTCCCGTTTCCGCTCTCACGAACTGGACCAAACAAACTTCCTTGACAAGAACTCTAATTTCTAAAGAGATAGTGGCCAAAATTATCCCGCGGCTAGATTTAACCTGTAAAGTCTAAAGGGAATGGCAGCAAACACTATAGTAAGGGGCGTGCAGTCACATACCTCCTTTACTTTGTTTAATTCTTAAAAGTACACCCGCACCGACGCTAAACACCCTGGCCAACACGTTCACTGCGTCCCTCAAGCCATCACCAGCGCCTTGCACACACGTCGCCGGCAGCACCAGCCAGGTGAGTGCCGGCGTTCCTGCCTGAGCCGGAAAGATTCAGCATATTTCATGGTGGGGCAGTTTTTCCTTTCCACTAAAACAGTATTTTATTCAGCGAGAATCTTTAAATGCTATACACGCAACTGTGTCTGTTGTTTCAGTAGATTAGTAGACACCTCTACTTGGTGTGTGGCGAGGTGAATGATATATAGGAGTGGTCATGCATTTCAATTACTACAGCCTATCAATTTTTTTATTAAAAAGCTCAGCATTTTATTTTTCGATGTGGAATTTTCTCGCAATACTTTCCCACTGATGCATTGCAAACACATACTATAATTATAATTTGTTTGTTACCATTGATACACAAAACGCCATCCTATTTCCTTTTTCTAACTCAAACTAAAATTCGGATAACGAAAATGGTAAAATAATAAATATTTCGTTCACTCAATCACTAAAATAATCACACATCCGTTATGGGCTCTCGAAAATCAAACTATTTAGTGCAAGCTGAAACAGGGCTGCCAACCTCTGGATTGCGGTGAGCAAGGGAAGCTTCCTGTCCCCGACGCACCGCGCATCACACATTCGGTAACACATCATACAAATTTCCGCTGCAACAGTTGACTGAGAATGGATAACGCCACACTTCATCTACAAATCCGTTCTTGCCCTCTCTGTAAACTCCGGGTCTATTATATTGCAGCAAGTGCTTACTGGAGAGAGGGAGAGGTGAGGGGGGAAAGAGTAATGTAAAGAACTGCCTCCTCCTGCTCCCTGGTGCTGATGAATACTTCAGACAAGAGAATTCGGTGACTGAGTGAGCGAGGGGCAGCGTGAAGAGAGAAATTGACATTAATAATTTCAGTACAAGAAATATGAGACCACCTAAACCAGCACCTTTTGAATTAGTAAACAGTGTGATACGTGTACCCCACTTGAGCATACTTGAAAAAGAAAAACACTTTAAAGCATTACATTGAGTTATTTACGCATTAAATAGATTAACGTTACTGTTTTCACGCCTGCCTGCGCCTCAAAGCACATCTACTCTTACTGCAATAATGTACTCAGCATACAAACTAATGGGAGGACAAAGCGGTGGAAATGGAATTGCAGCATCCACGGGACTCGTTTATTTATTTGATTTACATTGAAATATGAAACTGATATATGAGTAGCAGGCACGAAAACTCAAACATAAAAGTAAATACGGTATATCGTCTGTTATTAAGAATGTGAATCAGTTAACCTTTCACCATGCCCATCAATAATGAAAATTAATAATACCAGGGACAACAACTTTTAATGAAATACAAGCCTCCTCACCATCAGCTGACCTTTGAAAACTTAAAATACTATCTCAGTTTATGACACACACACACACACACACACACACACACACACACACACACACACACTCACACACACACACACACACACACACACACACACACACACAAACACACCTGGCGCACAAGTGTTATACGCTATTGGCCGCCGCGCTTCATGTGCCCTGAGGATGCAATTCAAATTTAATTCAATTTCTATCTTAAATTACGTCATTCAAAGCCAGACTGACAGCCATTGTCTCAGGGCCGAGAGAGAGAGAGAGAGAGAGAGAGAGAGAGAGAGAGAGAGAGAGAGAGAGAGAGAGAGAGAGAGAGAGAGAGAGAGAGAGAGAGAGAGAGAGAGAGAGAGAGAGAGAGAGAGAGAGAGAGAGAGAGAGAGAGAGAGAGAGAGAGAGAGAGAGAGAGAGAGAGAGAGAGAGAGAGAGAGAGAGAGAGAGAGAGAGTTTGTGTTTGAGTGTGTGTGTGTGTGTGTGTGTGTGTGTGTGTGTGTGTGTGTGTGTGTGTGTGTGTGTGTGTGTGTGTGTGTGTGTGTGTGTTCAGGTATATTAACAAGTGCAAGCATTTCGCAACACACCGTGAACTAGGAAATATATATATATATATATATATATATATATATATATATATATATATATATATATATATATATATATATATATATATATATATATATATATATACACACACACACACACACACACACACACACACACACACACATATTCGCATACATACATACATACATACATACTTGAACACATACATTCATACATGCATACACGAACACACAGAAAAAAACGAGTGGCTGTGGGGTGGAGGGGAGGGAACTGATGGATAACGATGCTGAACGCTTGTAAGGCTGACGATGCGGCGTTGTGTGATGTGTTGCAGCTTGTTGTGGTGGGATGGGAGCGACGAGGCGCGGCGCTGGTCTGAAGGGTGTTGAGAGTTCTGGGGTGGGAAAGACGAGGAAGATATGGATACGAATAAGAGCACCGAGGGACCCACAAAAACAGAAAACATCTTGAGCCTGGGAAAAGAGAAGAAGTGTGTTTAGGGAGGGTAGGCAAGACGTGGGATGACTGGGTATGTAACAAGAAGAACAAGCCCGAACAATCAACCTCGAGTCCAAATACAAGAGTAGAAACATAAAAGAGAGTCAAGAGGCAATTTTAGTACATGCCTGAAATATAAAAGTAAATAAATGTTCTGAAACCCTATGTGATAAAATACCACCCTTACAACACCACCAGACGTCCCAAAATAACGACACTCACCGTTCCCCCTCTCCTCCACCCTCTAACACCCCCTCATTCTCCTTGTCGCCGCGCACCGCCCCCTCCTCTCCACCCCCACAACCCCACCATTCTCCTTGTCGCCGCGCACCGCCCCTTCCTTTCCACTCCCACAACCCTTCTTCACTCCCCTTGTCGCCGTGCACTACCCCCCCTCCTTTCCACCCCCACAACTTCCTCATTCCCCTCGCCACCGTGCGTCGCCCAGTGCAGCGTGAAAACTGTGGATGGTGTGAGGTTTTCCGCTCAGGGACATGAATATTTCACAATGACGCGACGAATAATAAAATTTTTCGTTCGCGCATGTCATCCACTTCAACGCCCTGATCCTGCATGATTAAATTCTTAGCATATTCTCCACGCAAACGGGGTGGATGTCCCTCCGACGAGAATTTTTGAAAAGGAATGCTAGAAAAAATATATGGAAGGGGAGGCAACATTCGAGGAAGCTGCCTAGACACTTTGAGTACCCGAAGAAGTATGACAGTGGTGGATGTGGTCGTAGTGGTCGTCGTGGTGGTGGTGTTGTGTAAAGAGGGGTGATAATGGTGGTGGTGGTAGTCTCCTTCATCTCCCTCCTAAGGTTATGTCGACAAACAGCCTTCGTAGTCTGATCTCACTTCGAATTCAATTAGTCAAACGTAATGGTGGTGGTGGTGGTGGTGGTGGTGATAGATGTGCACTCGTATTTCTATCCTCTATCCACCCCCCCCTCCAGCCTCCTAGCCCATACGGTCTCTAAACAATAAACATATACAATCATGCAAAGAAAAAAACACTTCCACAAAACACAACCTCTCATAAAATGAAGACGAATTTCCTTACGTATTTTTGCCTTTCAGAAATAATAAAAAAAAACGATTGCAATAAATTTCGCTCCCTTGGCTTTGTTTCCGACGCACAGGTACGCAGCACGGATGACCTCCCCGCTCCGCTGCCTCCACGCACCTGCTGGTCCGTGTGCGTGAGTGCGTGCGTGCAGGTGTGTGTGTGTGTGTGTGTGTGTGTGTGTGTGTGTGTGTGTGTGTGTGTGTGTGTGTGTGTGTGTGTGTGTGTGTGTTTGAAGGTAAAGGGCAGGTGCAGGGGGGTATAGAAAGCAAGGCGACCAATGGCTCAACTAAATAAATCCGTTTGAATTAAGTTATAGGATAAAACCATTCGGCCGCTCGGTGAGTCTGACGTCGATATTCCGCAGCCTTAAATAAAAGCTCGGCGGAAAGAATAAATATTTAGCCGCGGACTCTGATGACCCGTGCTTTGGCGATTCTAACACCAAAACGACGCCGAATTAAAATTAAAACACAATGCCTTTCTTTGTTGTCCGGGTTCTGTTAATGAAATGGAGCTTACTGAACTTCCCGGCCCGAGGTTTTAGTATCATTGCGGCAAAATAACCTGACACTGAATCAAAGGGCCCATGATATACTTACTATGCATGTGGCCGAAGATCAGTCGCCAGGTGTCCAGTTCCTGAAAGGTGTAAATACATACTTTGCTGTCCACAGGTGGGTTTATGTATACTCTCTCCGACTCACCCTCTCTCTGTCTATCTGTCTATCTATCTATCTACCTACCTGTCTGTCTATCTATATATCTATCTAATCTTTTCCTCTTTCTTTGGATGACGGAAAACATTTATTTTTATCCGAATTCCTACATTTAACAATTTAAAATAATCCCGCATGGCTTTAGAGAGATGAGAAACTCGTCCCTTTTTCTCTGTTTTGTGTCCTCTATTCTCTGATTCGTCTCCCTAAACCCAGATCAATATTCCTTTCTGGTTGTTTCTCTCCTTCCGTAATCCACCATAAACCTCCCCTCCGGCGCGCGTCTCCTCTGAGGGTTTGGATGTTGGTCGGCAAACTGTAGCGGATCGACTCGAGCCTCGTAAACACGGGATCCAGAGAGGAATGCCTTCTTGGAAAACAATAAAGACGAGCAAACAAACTTCAGATGCAGTGTTTTCCAGGGTCCAGAGGAAGAATTCTCTGGACCCTGGTGTTTTCCTTTTGAGACGAGGAGCACGTGCATGAAGATTAAACAAAATAAATGTTGCTAAAAATGAAAGACTAATGATACTGTTATATGCCATAGTCCTAAGAAACCGTAGACAAAATCATATAAGCCACCCGTCGTGCTTCCTTCTATTCCTCCGAGTATTAGTTCTTCTCTATGGAAACAGTAAAAAAAGGAAAGACGAATATCACTGTTATACGTCATAGCCCAAAGAAACCGTAGACAAAATCATAAAAGCCATCCGTCATGTTTTTTCTTCTCTCCCTCCGAGCATAATTTCTTCTCTATGGAAACTATTTCCTTTTGCATATTTCACGAGGCGGGCGCCACCAAAGTCGTGTCGGGCAGAATATTCGGCCGCGCGGGGCCTCAAGAGACCCTGAGATTGTCATAAATCTTCTTACCCCATTTTTATGACCCGGACGCCTCACGCAAGGCCTAAGGCAACTTCTGGTTAGGAAGCAGAAAAAAATATTAGTTTTCCGAGTATGCACCTCTCAGATATGGGCGTGTTGGGCGCACCAGGTGGACGGGCTGAAAATGTTTTCTTTTATGGACTGAGTCAAAGTGCTTTCAGTGGCTTGTGGCTGAGTCTCGTCTTGCTGTCGTCAGGTTGTCATTATCATTGTTATTACCATTATTATTACGGTATCATTATTATTATTATTATTATTATTATTATTATTATTATTATTATTATTATTATTATTATTATTATTATTATTATTATTATTATTATTATTATTATTATGATTATTATTATCATTAATGAATGACGGGTATGAAGAACAAACCTTACATGGTATGTTTATTCTTGGTAATATTCACAATGTTTCTACCGTTACTGCTCGTGCCACTGACCATGTTTGAAATATGCCACCTCGTGTTTCGCAGACCGCCTTGATACACTGTGAATGTTGAGTATTTCAGTTCGTGTTCATTTGTCTGTATTTCTGGCGTTCACATGTAGTGCCGGGCCTCCGAGGAAGTGAGGACAATGTTTTCCTTCATAGTTTGACTCTAACAGCTTTTCGGTGTCCGTGTCATCCTGGTTATAAATATTCATATGTAACTATTTCAAGTATTGTAGTGATTGTTGATATGTTTGTGGCGGCGTCATCGTTGTGAAGGAATCAACATCCCCTGTTCTGTGCCCTTGTTGTAAGGGCCGCGAGTTGTGAGGTTTTATTTTCTAGTTTGTTTCGCCTTTGATCTGCCCTTCTGTCGCAAAAAAGTTATTCCGTTTTTCATAACAACTCTGCCGGTGTGTGCTCTCAGGCTGTACTACCGTGTCGACATGGTGACGTAAAGTTTATCTTTGCATTTCCATTTTCATTTTACAACATTTAAATTCATTTTTCGTTTATTGAATACTCAAACAAGAAATGACATGTGCTCAGGAAGAAGTCATTATTTTTGGCTTAAAGGTTTTCACAGCACTTAGTGGAAGTACACTTGCTAAAAATAAACATTTATGTCATAACAAAAGACACGGTTCAGTAAAAAAAACATCTGAGCATTTAGCAATAAAAAGAAAATCCTTTAATTCGCAGCGTTGTGCAATGATGGAACGAAAAGCGGACTGACTTCCCTGTGTGTGTGTGTGTGTGTGTGTGTGTGTGTGTGTGTGTGTGTGTGTGTGTGTGTGTGTGCAATTTTTTCTCTCTCTCCCTCGCGCACGCGGCTTTGATAACTATCAAGCGAGTAATATTTTTTTTAGAATAATGCAACGTTAAAAAAAAAAAGCCACGGTAAAAAAATAAAACTTAGAAATACGTGAATATGACAGTCGAGGAAAACATTAACTAACAGGAAAAAAGTCTTAGAGTAAGCAGGAAAACATTAAGCAAAAGAAACGTAGAGTACTTAAAAAAAACAAAAAAAAACATGATTAAATAACAACTAAAATGATAAAAAAAGGAAGTGTCTCGAATTGCGCACACTAAGGAAAAAAAAAAAATCCTATTAATAAAACATTACAAACATCAAAACACAAAACGCCACGACGCACATAAAACACAAGCACAAAGAGGCGTCATAAAACAGCCCCCGTAAAAAAACACGCCAAGTATTAACTCATCTAACACAACAGGCGATCGTTAAAACCTTACCGGGCGACGCGTATAACAACAAACGGTAGAGGCATTGCAACACCACAAGCAACACTACACACACCTCCACAGCACCAACCGAACACGTAACACCATAAGCCTCACTACACACAAAACCACACCATCAACACTCTGCACAACACAACAGCCGCACAGTCCTTTTTTCAACACAAGATAACATGCACAACACCCTGACATGCAACACTGCCTCATCTCGGTTCCTCAGCACAACAAAAATTATGGAGAGACACCGCCGTGGACTATTCCTTACACCGCTCAATACTCGCACACATTCATCACATCGCAACATTACAACGCTTCTCTTTCTCCGCACCACATCGTTCATTGGCATACTAGTACAATCCCGTCTCACTTTTTGCACAGCTTAACACATACACACACATATCAGGTTACAGCACTCCCGCACTCACCATTTCACAAGCTTTCCCAATCGACAGAGCAACTACGTAACATCATCACACCCTTCACCTTCAAAGTCGATCCTTCATATAACCAGCAAAACTCACTCATTTAATCTCTCCCAGTTTTGTTTTCTACTTTACCAGCATCACTTTCATTCAGCCGGTTTTCTTTTTATCTACCTTAGCACTATTATTTCCACGCTATCGTCTGTTACACCTTTCCTCATGGCACTTCTGACTTTCACTATGACTGCGGCATTCGTCACCCTTGCAACATCCACTCAGGCTCAGACACACACACTCGCTTTGCTTCCAACATTCAGCCGTCCAACAGGCCTGTGAAAGCAAGAGCATTGAGTCTGCGATGCTTTCTGCTTTATTAATTTTCGTTTTAGAGGAGGTAAACTCCGTGTGCGTGTGTGTGTGAGTGTGCGTGTGTTCCTGAGTGTGCCTGTGTGTGTGCCTGTGTGTGTGTGTGTGTGTGTGAGAGAGAGAGAGAGAGAGAGAGAGAGAGAGAGAGAGAGAGAGAATGGGGGGGGTGGGGGGGTCATCGTGCTATCATTCAGAATTTAGGAAACGATTCTGATTTCGCCACACTACACGGGGCTGACGCATACAGCGGTGAGGTGCGTGCATTTCGCCGTTGAAACACTCTGACAAAACTTTACTCTTAGGAAATACATGTTTGTACACTACGCCCAGTAATCTATATCCATAAAAAAAACTGATAATAAAAAAAAAATGGTCGCATAAAACGAAATATAGACCAAATAATTACTGGACAATACAACGAAGTAAATAAGAAGCACGAACTTTGAACTGCAGAAAATAACCCGCAAATTGACAGTTAACGTGAACCACTAAATAGAACCTTAAGCTTTGAATCGGAAGAAAACATGACCACTGAACCACCAATTCGAACCTAAAGCCATTAAATATAAAGTACTCACCAAAAATCCTTACAAACAGTAAACTATTAAACTTGAGGCTCAGAGGCAGTGATGCGTCCCTCTTTGGACAGCTAATTGAGATTCACACTAACGTCACTATAATGTCCATGGTTCCAGCAGCACGGAGGAAGCAAAGTAACCAACCGAGCGCCAAGTTATGATTCCCTTTTCAGACAATATATATTTCCCGCGTCTCACTGTAAAGCATAAAGCATGGAAAAAATAAACAATCCGCTTATCTATTCCTAAACGGAGCACGCTTTTTAAATTTTCAACTCATGTTTGCTTGAAAACGACAACTTATCACCGTGAGTTCAGTTACGTAAAAACATTTCCAGGTGTCACTCGTTCCAGCCGAGAGGACTTGCATGAGAGCTGTGTGTGTGTGTGTGTGTGTGTGTGTGTGTGTGTGTGTGTGTGTTTCATTACTAGGAATACTGATAAATCACATCTGGTGTTTTTTTTGCCTTAGTTTTGTCACACGAAATAATTAGATTTGCAGACTAGCGACTTAACTTTAGCCAGTTAAAAAAAAAGAGAAAGAAAGCAGATGAGAGAGAGAGAGAGACACACACGGCTGCCTTTATTTGCCTGATGCACGCCGCACCTTGCTCGTTAACCTGAGACAATGCCGCGCCGCCTTGCCTTCGATGCAAAGCCGAGGCATTGAAAGGCGCGAGTCCCCATCCGAGAGACGCTGGAGGAAAATCGAACACGCCTAGCGACAACAGTGGATCCGTCCGCCCTGTAGTAAAGGTGCTTGCCTGCCTACCTGCTTGAATTAATGCCTGCTCTCCGTGGTGCAAAGAAAGCAAGTCTGTTTCCCTGCCACCTGTCTTAGCTGTAGTGATGATGGTAATAACGATAACACTTTTTTCTTCTCTCCTTCCCTTCATAACTGCCTGCCTACCTGCTTGAATTAATGCCTGTTCTTTGTGGTGTAAAGAAAGCAAGTCTGTTTCCCTGCCTCCTGTCTTGGCTGTAGTAATGATGGTAATAACAATAGCATTTTTTTCTTCTCTCGTTTCCTCCATAACTGCCTGCCTCCCTGCCTGCCTACCTGCTTGAATAAGTGTCTGCTCTACGTGCTGTAAAGAAAGGAGTCAAGTCGGTGAGTTGAAGACGATAACAAGCTTTTTCCTTCTCTCCTTCCCTCCATTTTTTTTCGAAACTATGAAAATGACTCTCTGCCCGTCAGTCTGTCTGCCTTCCTCTGTGCTGTAGTTAAAGCGACTCTCTCCCTCCCTCTTGCAATACATCCGTGTCTGCTGCAGTGCAATTAACAGCCTGTTTCGATCCCTCCCTCCCTTTCGACTTTTGCAGCTGCAGTGAAAGGAAGTGCCTGTCGTCACTTCTCACCCCTTCGTCTCTGCTATAACGAGGGTGAGCGTTTCATCTCTTCTCCTTCGTCATTGCTGTAGTGAAAGTACCTACGTGCCCCTCTTCCTTGCTCCTTTCCTTTTATCTCTTGTTATACAGGTGACTGCGTTGCTACTGTCTTCCTTAATTCGTTCCTACAGTAGTGAAATAAATGTTTCTCCACTTCTCGGCTCTGCTGCAGTGAGGGCGATTCCTTGCTTCCTCAACCCCTTCCCTCCGTCCCTGCTTCCTTCATTCATTCCTTACAGTTTTCCATTATTAGGGGAAAATGAGTCCTTGCCTGCATAGCGCTCTCCACCAGTCTCTGCTGAAGTGAAGGAAGTTAGTGCCTGCTCCTTTTTTTCCTCATCTCCTCCCTTTCTCCCTCTCTATACATTTTGGTAAATCTGGCTGGCGCCCTGCCGCCCAGTGAAAACGGCCACCATTTCTTTAACAGACATCAGAACCGCCTATCAATAATTATCCCTTTTGAAATTTTTCACTAATGATGGTAACTATTTAAGCAACGATTTGAGCAACAATAATTCCAGTAATGCACGTCATTGCACGACGTTAGATTATCTGTTATGCTAAACATTTTAATAGCCTTCACATGCAATTAAATAGAGGAAAAGATTTAGAAAAATAAAAAAATGCAGAAGTATATTTCCATTGTTCCGATTTCCGGTTATTAATTAAAGTAAAATATTACTTCTTTCACTCTGGCAAACTAATGATTCCTATGACTGAAAAAAACAACCTTTGATTAAGACTCATTAACGTGTCTGAAAATAACAATATACATTTTATATTTTGTAGAGCGTCATTTATTTGGAGTGGTTACGACACACGATAATTACACGGAAGCAAAGCTGAGGGAATTAAACAAAATCTGAAAGCCATTCATATGTTTGAAGAGTCAGCGGCTCAGGACACATTTTTCAGAAGTATTTACGTAAGGGATCAAAGTATTGCTGTTAACTCTGGCTTCAAGAAAAAAATAATAACAATACAAAAGGAAAAAAATAAAGTGGACACAGACAAATAGAACGGAAAATATATATTTAAACAAAAGGAAAAGGTAAAATATATATCAAAGCTTTATGTAATGAAATATAGAAAAAGAAAAACGTAAATTTTCCCTACCACTAAAATATTATTTCCTATGTAATAGTAAGCAGGAACATGGAGGAGAAGCAGTATTTCACACAGGCTTGATCGAATTTAGTGTAAATAAGAGCCTGGCCTTCGTAACATGAACTCAATAAAGGTCATGAAATTTAGTGATTCAAGCAAACGCCTCAGCACGTAGCTACCTACATGCAGCGTAGACAGTGTTGAAAAGTTCAACAAAAATGTTCATCAAGTAATGAACAGATTGTCTTTTTATCACTTTTTTTTTCAATCATGGGCGGCTTTAAATGTAGAGTAGGGAGAAAAAATCGTTAGAGAAACCCTGAATCGAAATCTTGGCATTTACGAAATGACAGGGTAAACCGTGGAATACTGCTGAAAATCATTCCCAGAAAAGTAGGAAAATGTTCTTTGAGAAGTACACTCGAGACAGTCTGAGTCCTGACAGACGCAGGCTGTCAGGACTCGTGGCGCCGTAAATTCAAGATCAACCCTTACCTCCGCCCCTCCCAGCGTACGTCTTTGCTCATTGATTACTTGTGACTGGCGTGGTGGCCGGTGAGTCGTAGAGGCATCGTAGTGTCGTGATTTTTCCACATCAGTTTGGCACACGTCAGTGGTTTGATATATCCTATTACGTATATTTTCCTTTATTCATTTCATCGCTTAGCGGCTTTTTTTTTTATCATATAAAGAATACCATGTACCATGTTCATCATATCTTTTATCGCCATGAATCATCACTATTAACACCACATGGCTCCTCGGCATCACCATCATCACCATCATTACGATCATTAATCTTATCCCATTGTCAGTGTCATCCTCGTCGTCACCATCACTGTCACGCACAAAGACAAGCAGCAGCCTCTGAAGTTGCAGTTAATCCAGTTAAAAACAAACGTCGCTTCAAAGCTCGAGTCACCTCTGTCACATTTGTGTTGTCACGGCCGCTTCATATAATACAGCCTGAAGGCTTCACATGTTGAAATTAATTAGAATATTAATTAGTTCAAAGGCATAAACTCTACAATCCAGCTATTTCATGCCTCGTACTCTTCAATGCACAAAACACGAATAAAAACACATGCATGAGGAAACATTTCCGGCGTAACAATGCCCAGCGAGCCATGCATTTTTCACAGCTGTCCGGTGTTTATAATTCACATAAGATGATTTAAAGGACGAAGACAGTGTGTGTGTGTGTGTGTGTGTGTGTGTGTGTGTGTGTGTGTATATCTCTCTCTCTCTCTCTCTCTCTCTCTCTCTCTCTCTCTCTCTCTCTCTCTCTCTCTCTCTCTCTCTCTCTCTCTCTCTATCTCTATCTCTATCTCTCTCTCTTAGTATAGAAGCTTACACGAAGAGTGAGTTAGAATAGGCCACGCAAAGCTCTAGTGATGGCGAGAGTGTTCGATTCACTATGAGCGTCAAACGGAATGAATAGCTATTTCTGAGACCATCTTTTTTCGCCTCCTCCTATTCCTCCTCCTCCTCCTCCTCGCAAACAGAACGAATACGTTTTTTTCGCTTCTTATGCAGCGAAATTCAGTCTGATAAGCGGGAGTGTGAAGCGTTCGGGAAAGGAAGAAGAAACGTGATAGAGAAGAAAATGTGTCTGTGGGGAGAGAGAGAGAGAGAGAGAGAGAGAGAGAGAGAGAGAGAGAGAGAGAGAGAGAGAGAGAGAGAGAGAGAGAGAGAGAGAGAAATATGGAAAAAAACAGAGGAAAAGAGAAATGCCAAAAACCGTAGAATATAAGAAAAAACAGAGGAAAAGAGAAATACCAAAGTCCCAACACGTAATTAAAGATGAAACACGTGAAAAATAGAAAGCAGAGGTGACGAACAAAATGGAGAAGAAAAACGGATATTTGTATAGCTAGAAATATCCGCGACTACCTGATAAAAAAAACATAATCAAATCAATGACTCCAAGAATGGCTGTAGCGGTATATCTTGTCTTATCAACCTTAAAGGCGATTTAGATGAAGTTATAGTTATAGTTATAGTTAGTTATAAGAACACACAGCAACCGGTATGAGATAGAAAAATTCAGGTTCGGAAACTGGTTCACGAATAGTCTCCTTATATCCTTATGTATAAAAAAAGTGCAGTAGTAGTAGTAGTAGTAGTAGTAGTAGTAGTAGTATCGGTAGTAGTAGTAGTAGTAGTATGGGTAGTAGTAGTAGTAGTAGGTATTATTGTTGTTTTGTTGTAAGCTAAACAGAAGAAAGGAGAGAACACAAGCAGGATAAGGAAAAGGGGGACTGGGACGGCAAACCTGGGAGAACGGGAAGGTTATGGAAACAATACTGACGCGGGGTTGCAAGGTGATGGAGTGGTGACGCAGGAATGAATGGTGTGAGGAAGGGGGGAATGTGATGAAAGGTGATGCAGAACAAATGAGAGAGAGAGAGAGAGAGAGAGAGAGAGAGAGAGAGAGAGAGAGAGAGAGAGAGAGAGAGAGAGAGAGAGAGAGAGAGAGAGAGAGAGAGAGAGAGAGAGAGAGAGAGAGAGAGAGAGAGAGAGAGAGAGAGAGAGAGAATGGTACACACGGGAACTCTAAATAGCTTAATAAAACATGAAACACATCTCCATAACCTTGCTTACCTTTACAAGTGATCTCCAACACAACAAAAGCAGAAACCCTTGTCAGAAAGTGAGAAAAAACACAAAGAGCAAACAGATGGACCAGAGAGAAAAATCAAAACAGGAAAAACAGCACTCAATAATCCTTTCGTTCAGTTAAAAAAAAAGTAAAGAAAATACCCCAAACAATATATACGAAACACTAGGAAAACAGCAGAGCAGGCATAGGAAAAAATGCGTTCAATGAAAACTACGTACAAAGAACGGGGTAAACGCGGTAAGGCTCTTATCTAGCAGAAAGAAACAAAGAAAATAATATGCGGTGCACAGGCGGGCCGCTCTGGGTAATGCAACAAACGCAGGGGCTTCTGCACGTCTGGACTCAGCCGCGCGGATCCTGGAGTTGAGTCCGCGCGGATCCTGGAGTTGAGTCCGCCCGGGGCAGTATAGCTTTAAATATTCCTTCAGCCCTGCCGAAGCTTTGTCTTTTGGGTTAAGAATGGAGCAGACTTGAAAATAAATCGTACTCATGCTGAAAGAGGAAACTAGACACGAATGCAATAAATAATATAATGTCAACAAATGTATGGACCATGCTAAAGTATCAACATTCTACTAGGTAAAGTCAGGGTGGAACATTGTTAAAAACTACGTAAGAAGGAAAACCAGGCAATTACCTTGGAAGGTATGTGAGGAAATATATTATTAGACTCCCTGAACGTTAGTATACACAAACACCCAAAAGATAGTGTACGAGTTTATCCGCCATTCATCCAACGCATTGAGAGAGGACGAAATGCATGGTGTAGTATTGCTTAAAGAATTACAACATGATGATGGCGTCTACGTGAGGCTTAAGTAGACAAAAAATAAATATTGAAACTATTGCCAGTGACTTGGATTTCTACCTTGGCGATTAAAAACGGACACTACGAGAATATTGAGAAAAATAACCAGAAAGCTTTTGAGACTAAGAAAAAACAACAACTGAATATTCCGTCGGTTCCCCTAAAGCTAATCAATCACCTGTCCACTCCACCAACCGCTCACCTGTTACACCTGAAACGGAAGACTGAGAAGTGAGAGAAATAGACACTTGGGGGAAAAGTTTTAATGTTAATTTAATAGATGACATGCTGAATGCGAGGCAACCGAGATGAGAGCAAAACGAGGTTAAACGAAGTGATGTAAAAAAGGGAATGATTTTAATTTCATGAGCATCAGAAGGTATGCGAAAGAGAGGATAAATATTTCGGCGTTGTGGCGGAGTGAGGCGAGGAATGATTCAGGAGTGAGAAGGGCACGGCGGCGCGAATCAGTGGAGGGCTATTTTGAGCCTGTAGTGTAGGTCATAATGGCAACGGCAACAGAAGCGTTTTTTTTTTCATCATCATTATTATTATTATTATTATTATTATTATTATTATTATTATTATTATTATTATTATTATTATTATTATTATTATTATTATTATTATTATTATTATTATTATTATTGTCAATATAATTTTTGTGACTTATTAATACCATTTTTTTCATATTTTTCTTTATTATTGCAGTTATTCGCAGCGATCATGGAGGAACTGGCCTTGATGTTTCAAGCAAGAAGAAATTAAATTTTTTATTCACAAAAAAAATAGAAAAGACTTAAGTCGAGCTCCTTACTATGAATGAGCGAGAGGAATCTGTAACATTTAGATCAAATGAAAGATACAACCATAGGTAGCCACCTATAGCAATATATAGCTGTAGCTATAGCGATCAACATGTTGAAAAGTTTTACGAAAATATTTAGTAAGACATAAACTGAGGGCCTGCTCGTTATAACGAGATAATGGGCGATTCTAATGCAAAATTACGGAATAAAAAGTCGCAGGAGAAACTGCATTGGTGAATTTTGGTATAAATCCTCGCAATGAAAAGAGGACGAGCCTTTGTAGACTTTACTGAAAATTATTCCCTGAAACTTCTGAATACATACTTTGCTATAAAGAAGCACAGAAGAGATCTGCGGAAATCCACTTTGGAAATAACATACGAGCTCGACTCTATCCTCATAAACAGACGAATAATAATGGAAATGCAACAGTTCTAAAAATAGATGTTGATAGCGACAACTAAATCGTTAGATGTGAAATCATGATTAAGAAAAAAAAAAAAATCTGGTATGAAAAATACTAACAAACTTAATGACCTTGCATAATAGAAAATCAGAATTCGCAATCGTTATCTAAACAAACAAAGGTAACTTCATCCTTGAAATCCTATCATCCTATCCTTGAAATCGCCCCTGATTCTCTCGGTCACATAGAGGAATAAAGCCTCTCTAATATTTAGAACATTTTTTACAGATTTAATTCTCTGTATGTCTGTCTGTCTGTCTGTCTGTTTGTATGTATGTCTCTCTCTCTCTCTCTCTCTCTCTCTCTCTCTCTCTCTCTCTCTCTTTAACCCTGTGTTTTGTCGGGATGAAAATACTTAAGTAAGGAGGCGCGGTGATAAAGAGCCGGGGGAGGAGAGGCGAGGTAATGTGTCGCATGTATAAGCAGGCAGCGGCGGCGTGTCTTGCGGGGAAAATATACTTAGCGTGGGGGCCAAGAGATCGAGGCCAGGGATCGAGACTCGTGCCAAATGTCTCCAAGAGGCTTTCCATGTGCTGTGTGCAGCGCGGCGGGGGAAGGAGTGCGAAGAAGAGGGAAAAATTCTACAGAGCGTTGTTGAAAGTGTATTGAAATGTGAAGTGACATGTCCGAAGACTTTTTAAGAATGCAAACATAATATTAGGAGTAAGAGAGCAATGTTAAAAGTATGTTGAAATTTAAAAAGACATTTCCGAATATATTTTTAGAAGGAAACCATATTTGCAGAGAGAGGGCAATTTTGAAAGTATAATGAAATATGAAGAGACATGTCCGAAGATGTTATAGGGGAAGAGAGACGTATATAAGGAGTAAAAGGAACACGAAAAACATTAATAGACAGCAACGTGGACAATATACTATAAACTTTGCTTAACCTAAAAAAAAAAACACGATAGTAAAAAAAAATACTGGAAGGAATGCAAGGGATGGGAAAGTAGAAAAAAAAATAACGTTACAATATATCTCTGAAACCTTTAACCTTCACTAAGCTCGGAAAAATAAATAACACTCTAAATGAAAAAAATATATATCAAGACGAAAAGAAAGCGGGATAGCTGCTGTCATAAAATTTTTTGTCGAGACTACTGTCCAGTTAAAAATGCAAAAGTGTAGACGGGGTTGGAATAGGGAAGGTCTTTGGCTTTCAGAGCAAATAAAATGCCCATATTAGAAGAGGCAGAAAACTAAGGAAACTAATGAAAAAAACTAGCAAAGTCAGCTTATATATGAAAGGAGTGGGACAAAAATATAAGAGTAGCGGGATAGAGTGTTAAATACCCCGTCGTTGTGAAGGTAAATTATCCGAGATGGCAGAAAACTAAGGAAACAAGTGAAAAAACTAGCAAAGTCAGCTTGTATATGAAAGGAGTGGGACAAAAATATAAGAGTAGCGGGATATAGTGTTAAATACCCCGTCGTAGTGAAGGTAAATTATCCGAGATGGCAGACAACTAAAGAAACTAATGAAAAAACTAGCAAAGTCAGCTTGTATATGAAAGGAGTGGGACAAAAATATAAGAGTAGCGGGATAGAGTGTTAAATACCCCGTCGTAGTGAAGGTAAATTATCCGAGATGGCAGACAACTAAAGAAACTAATGAAAAAAACTAGCAAAGTCAGCTTGTATATGAGAGGAGGACAAAATATAAGAGTAGCGGGATAGAGTGTTAAATACCCCGTCGTAGTGAAGGTAAATTATCCGAGATGGCAGACAACTAAAGAAACTAATGAAAAAAACTAGCAAAGTCAGCTTGTATATGAGAGGAGTGGGGCAAAAATATAAGAGTAGCGGGATATAGTGTTAAATACCCCGTCGTAGTGAAGGTAAATTATCCGAGATGGCAGAAAACTAAGGAAACAAGTGAAAAAAAAAAACGGAATCAGCTTGTATATGAAAGGAATGAGACGAAAACAAAAAGTAATGGCAAAATAAATTGAAAAACAAAATACCTTGAAAACTAAACTTCTAAGCCTCTCTGAAAAATGAGTGCAGTCAAAAGAGGCGGAGAGCAGTTACATACAGCCCCGGACACTGCTTTCATACAAACACTCAAGCGACGACGATACAAATGTTTGCATGAAAGCGAGTCGAGTTCAAGGTTTCTCTGAATGCCATGGAAGGACGCGGAGGTGGAGGGGAAGCTAAAGGAATACCGGACGAGAGCCTTGTGTGACCAATGACGTGTGAGATATTCAAGGACGAGGAACAGGCGGGCTACACAAGGCGGCATTTGGCTATACTGATAAAGGAGTGGGAAACCATTCACTAGCACTGCCTTTCGTGGAGCTTTGTCTGTTCTTGAAAGTGTGTAATCAGCCGTGTGTGTGTGTTTCTCTAATGCCTATTGTTGCTCTCTCTTGTTCTGTCTGTGTTCCTTAGTGTGTATCCCTTTGTATGGGTCCTGCATGTTTTCCTTTTCGTCTTGCTGTTCGAGTTCTTTGTGTAATCCGACGGCATGAGTTTGAAAGGTCTTGCTCTTCTTCAGCCCATCAGTGTTGCTTTGTGTAGATCCCATCCCATATTACTCTCAGCCCTCTTGGTCATGCCACTGTTTCTTTGTATAGTATATCCGACAATGTGTCCCCGGTAAGTACTCTTGCTTCTTCTCAACATGTTCCTTGGTGTATATAATGATGTATGCGTCTAATATATATTCTCAGTGGTGTTCCTCATCACAATACTTGTTTGTATGTATTCCGTTGTTTACATTAAGCCTATTTCTCCTCTTAAATTCTCATCTCTATGCCTCCGGACTTTATGGCGACAAAAAAATGCGGTTCAACGTCATGGTAAATAATTTTTATTTATTATATATCAAATAATTATCTAAAGAAAAATGATATTTCCGTGTATTACTACTTCTACTGTCACTACTACTACTACTACTACTACTACGAAACATTGATAATACAGTAAAACATTAAAAAATATAACCTGCCCTCCTCGGAAATAGCGGCGTGTGTCATGGGAGGAGTCGGCTGCTGCTCAATGCAGTTACGAGGCGACTCTCGACTGACACCCGACATTCAGGAGACCCACCACTTACGAGGTTTGGCTGACGTGAACTTTGGGAGAAATATCAAAGCTGACGCGTGCCAACTTGACTATACAAAATTTTCTTTCTCCCTGTGTTCCCGTTCACTTATCCCCAACTTGATTAAAATGTGGTACGTGCTTTCAGATGAGGTCGTTTCTCTTGCTGACATTGGTGAGCTTAAAGGAAAATTTAATACACGCCTGTTAACTCATTAGGTCTTGTGTGCTATCCTCACCCTTATTATTATTCTTACTTTACTGTCACCGTCTTTTATTTTTCACATCCAAATCTGCTCATTATGGGAACTATGTTAGGGTCTATATTAATGTCAGTAGTTTCCCTTGATGCCCTTTCATGGATCTCAATTATATTAAGAGATTATTAAAAGAAGTCCCTGTGTGTTGTTTTAGAATCTTTTCCGATTTTCCTAAATATTAAGTCCTGAATTCTGCTAGGCCATGCTGATTATTCTCTGTCTCCATAAAGCAACTAATAAAAATATGGAATAATGCAATGCGCTATAATGTTCTCGTAACTCCTTTCATGAATAAAAGCTTCTTGTGAAATAGTAAGGGCAAAAAGAGAGCGTGTGTGTGTGTGTGTGTGTGTGTGTGTGTGTGTGTGTGTGTGTGTGTGTGTGTGTGCGCGTGTGTGTATAGAGGACATAACCTCCCTAACATGGCTACTGGACACTGCGACACGACCACATTCCCTCATAACTTTGCTCGTAACGCGTCACCCACAAAACCCTCCACAAGTCAGATAGAGAAACCCACCTTGCTCCACACACCTCAGCTGACAAACCTTCGTCCACCCGCCTCACCTTTCCCTAACGTACCTACAAACAACTACATAAGCTCACAGTAACTCACCCCCACTCACCTCACCTAACCTCCAACCACCTGAGCTCACCACATTTCTTCTCTACCCATTTAAAACTTCCATATCCTATCTCCACCTACGTCACCACATTTCCACTCACTTAAGCTCACCCCAACTTAAATTTCCCCACCTCAACCTCTGCCACTGACCATAATGAATGAAAGTTCACCTGCAACCACTCTACCTTCTATAACTCAACTCATTCACTCTCATTTACACCTTTCAACCCATTAACACTCAACAACGCCCTGAACCCATCGTCTACACATCCTACACACACACTCAACACACTACAACAAGACTTGCTCACTCTCCTGTACCCAGTTCATCTCATCCACACTCAACAATTCCTCTCATCACGCCCCGAATCCATCGTCTACATATAAATTGCTGGAAGGGGAAGAGTGTCCCAATGTCACACTACTTCCACCGGCGCCCTTCATTCCGCCCTTCATTCCTAAAACCTTAACAGTTCACGGGAAATCCGGGACCCGCAGCGCACTCCACGTTTTCCAGAATCCCGTAGTCGACCTGCCCAGGCTGACAGGAGTGTGGTGTCAGCATAACCGTAGGCAGAAGGCAGCCAGTGTTTCATTTTTTATATACAACGGCCATAAAAAAGGAAACGGGAAACTGCATTTAGGGGGAATGGAGAACCAACGAGTGAGGGACGTGAGCGGAAAAGAAACGAGTTCTCACAGAAAAATTTTGGAGGGTGTTCCCGGCAGAAAATAACCGAGGCGAGGTGGGTAGGGGTAGGGGAGGAGGAGGAGGAGGAGGAGGAGAGGGAGGAATACGAGGAAGACGAGGAGGAATACGAGGAGGAGGAGGAAGAGGACGACGAGGACGAGGTAAAGGTAATGTTGGATAAAAGAAATAGTGTGTGCGTGTGTGTGTGTGTGTGTGTGTGTGTGTGTGAGAGAGAGAGAGAGAGAGAGAGAGAGAGAGAGAGAGAGAGAGAGAGAGAGAGAGAGAGAGAGAGAGAGAGAGAGAGAGAGAGAGAGAGAGAGAGAGAGAGAGAGAGAGAGAGAGAGAGAGAGAGAGAGAGAGCAAAGGCACGCAAGAATGAGAGAAACAAGCTGCCGCCAAAGAGCTCAATAGACAGCTGATTCATTTCAAGTCTTGTGATGCAGTCCCGCGAAATTGGAATAATCGACACAAAAGGAAGCCTCCCAAAAGTCAGGCGCAGCGTATTGGGAGCCGCTGGGCAGGAAAGGCAATAAGTTGTCTGTCTGTAACATCAGCATCACCCACTGATTACCGGCCGATGCGCTACGCAGAGCTCATAATTGAACAAGGCAGAACCATTAGCCTGAAATTATTAAGCAAAAAAATCTACACACAGACTAAGCCTTTGACAGCTCACGACCCCGATTCAATTACGTGCTGCTGGCAATTGGGGATTTCTACTAATAATTAATCGGTGGAGTTATTTCTGGATCCGTGTGATGAGCTTACTTTCTCTTGATTCACAGGTGTACGCGTGACGCCTCAGCAGTCAGGTAGGCGTCCGCGAGCGTCAGGTGTTACGCCAGGTGGGAATATGCGCTTCAATCAACCCTCTCATTCCGTACCTTAGAATAGCCTTCCATCATCGAGTACAACCATTGCCTTGTAGTCTAATGTTTTCTATTCCAGATTAATTCTCTTTTTGGTCAATATTTTTCCAGCCTAAAACATTCGAATGCAGCCTGGAGGAGGAATCACTACCCGTTCTGTGTGGCAGCCTTAGGTATGGAAGGCCAGTGAGCGATGGGCGGGTGATCGGAAAAACCGGAGCCCCTACACAGCCATCTGCACGTGTGACAGACGGGAACGGTGTTTGAGGACAGGAAACATGAGGGGGCGGAAGGCTGGGAGGCTTGGAGAGGAGAGTGGTGGACAGGGAACGAGAAGGGGCTGAAGAGAGGGGACGAGAAGAGCAATGGCTGAGAAATAAGGGATGAATGGTTAGATATGCTTTAAGAAATGGTGAAACGAGGAGAGTAGAAAATGGAAGGCAAAAGTCGTTGAAGAGAAGAAAGAAAGATGTGCGATAAGAGATTAGTTTTGAGGAAACTTAAGAGGTTTTGTAGGAAAGAAAAGAGTACAGCTGAAAAGAGTGGGGAGGAAATGGAATGCAAAAACGAAAAAAGAAATTAGAACGAGAATTTTAAAGAGAGGGAAAAAAAAAACAGCGAAAGTAAGAAGACCTAAAAAGCGACGAGAAAGTACCATTGCGAAATTATTCAGGAAGACATGAAAGAGAGAGAAAGGTAATGGGTGTGGCGATAGAGCAAGAGCAGGCAAGGGAAGAAAAAAAAGAGTAGGCTTGTGCGAGGGAGGGAAATAAGAGGAAATGAAAGAAATGAGAAGTAGAGCAGAAAGAGGAGGGAGGGGGGGGGGGAGTGAAAGGAAAACATGAGAGAAAAAAACATAAATGGAAACTGGAAAAAAGAGTCAGAGGGCGAGGAGGTAAAAAAAAAAAAATAGGACTGCAATTGGAGATAGGGATGAAGGAGATGAAGGAGTGCAATAATAGGACAACATACACCAGAATAGAGGAAGATAATAGTGTATGGGATAGAAGTGAAACTGAGTGAGGGGTAAAGGGAAGTAAAAAAGAAAAAAAAATGACTGCTAGACTGGAAAGAAAAGATGAAAAAAAATACGTATAGCAGTGGGGTGAGAAGGGTGAGAAGGACACAGGGTAAGAAGAGGCAATAGGAAAGGGTGGAGAGAAAGTAGATTGAGCGTGCATCTGACTGTTCGCTTCCCTCTCAGCGGTCACATATTTTTGGCCGACAGTGAGCAAAGGGAATGGACAACCGCAACAGTAAAGCCGGGCAAGGATCGGCCGCAGATAGAGACCATGAGTACACATTCCTTAACAGTTCGACACCGAGGTACACACATTTGACAAGGCTTTCGTAGGAGTTGTGAGCATTTGCATGGGTAATTATAGGACACTGGTGGTAGTTTGACCCTTTTTCTGTACCGTGAACGAAAAGAAAACTCATTACAAGCCGCTTAGCCTTCTTTCCGGCCTTGGGAAATAGTTGTTGACAGAGAAGGAAGCGTCTGAGAATACCGATCCAGGACGATAGAAATTGACTACGTAAAAACTATCAAAAGTCCAGGAGCAAACACGTGTGGAAAAGGCTTTAGTCGGTATTTACACAATGTTGTATATCTATTGCAATCCTCGGCCTTTGCATATTGGCGTAACTAAAGAATAACGTAAACCCAAACCGATGAAAACTGGAAAACATGACCGAGATTTCGTAATTGTTCTTCGTTCATGGTGATGACACAGATTTCAATACCCTTACAAAAGAGCAATAATTCAGTGTCCATAGCCTCTACTCACCTACAGCAGCAGCAGACACGGAAGGTCGAGGTTCTGAGGAGGAAGATAAATAAAATATGAGCGTGTGAAAGATTAAATCTGTTGATGAATATTTGAAAATAGTTATTTAGCTGATAAATGCCATCCCACTTGGCTTAATGTTAGTGGTGGTGGTGTTGGTGGTGGTGATGATAATATGACGGTGATTATGATAATGATGATGATGATGATGCAGTAGTGGTAATAACAACAATATGAATAAAAATAATGACATTAATAAAAAAAAACAAGGATAATAATGGTAATCATAGAAAATAAATTAGCTAGATAAATTAAATAATAAAAATTATAGTCATTTTCATTAATATTGAAATAATAATAATAATAATAATAATAATAATAATAATAATAATAATAATAATAATAATAATAATAATAATAATAATAATAATAATAATAATAATAATAATAATAATAATAATAATAATAATAATAATAATAATGGAAGATCTGCTTCAGCTACATTTTCTGTATTCTCGTTCCAATTAATCAAATTTTGCCTAATTATATTCCTCAGGCTTGTGCACTGTAAAGTTTATATGGAAATATGTGACGATTTTAATAACTGATTGGACTAATAAAATGACTGCATGGTACAAACATACAGTGAACTGAATGTAATTACTGCATCATACTAGTATTCAAAGAAACATTTCGACTCATATAGATAAGTAATTCTTTATTCATGAATATTGTGTGCGAGTGCGTATGTGTGTGTGTGTGTGTGTGTGTGTGTGTGTGTGTGTGTGTGTGTGTGTGTGTGTGTGTGTATGCGCGCGTGCACCTGTATCTTAACACACACGCTGCAAAAGAGGATAAGGGAAAGGCATCATAACACACGGTTAGAAAGAATATGTAAAGCATTCTTCACGTCATTTTTTTTTTTTTTACGTTGTTGCCTATTGCGCCGGTAGACATCTTCCCGGTGGGGCCTGATGGTCGGCCCAAGGCTTCTTCCAGGTGGGGCCTGATGGTCGGCCCAGCCCGTTCTGGCGCAGGCGAGTGTTTATAGTGGCGCCATCTTGCATTGGGTCATGCTGCCCCCCGGAACTCGTTCTTGATTCGCTTGGACGGCTTCCTCTAGAGTCCGGGTTGATGGGTGGTCTTCAGGACATCATGTGGGTAGTTTTAAGCCACTCGGTGGTGACTGAAAAATCCGAGTGGTTGCGTGGGGATTCGACCCTGCGTCGTCCATCACGCGGTGAATGTGGGCCCAGTACGCTACAAGTTCGGCCACCGCCTACCCATACCCATTACCGGGAGTATCGCATGAAACCTTAAAACACTTCCTCACACCAACTCCTCCTGTTCGCCACGGCATACACGCTCGCCGCTCCTCAAATTATTAACGTGACACTGGCAGAAAATATCAAACTTGAATCATCCATTTCACATCATTAACAATTGAAGAGGGATATTTCACCAGATCACTCGGTACTTTGAACGCAATAAACTAAAACAATGGAGTGTGGCTTTCAGTGGAACACGACACTGTCTTTTGCCACATGTAGAAAGTGGGTGGCGGTCGAGGTACTGCTGGTGAGGCTTTTCCTGATCGATGCGTGAGAGCTGCTTGATGGCGCGGCTCCAACAGGTGTTACTATATTACGACCAACTGAATAACTTACTTTTACGCTGATTCAACTTAACTGTGACTTCAACTGACTTTCCACAAGTGACGTTTAATCATTCTTCAATATCAGTGCTTTCAAATTTTATGATCATTAGCGGTTTCATTAGTTTCTTGATTCCCCCTCCTTCGAAGGCACATACTTCAATTAATTCTCTTCCAAAGCATCCCGAGTATCGCCAGTTGTTTAGATTTCTTAAAAAAAAATATGAGGGAAAATTTACTTCGTCTTCTGTTCGTGTGTTCATTTTTTGTGGCTGTGAATGCGCCTCGTCACTCCCCCACTTGTGTCGTTGTGGCTGCGAGGGTTTACTTGGCCAGTTCGAAGCTCAGCTCAATACGGCGGCGCCCTAACCATGAGTCACGCACGTGCCAAGCTCTTGCAAGCACTTTACCGATATTTATTTCGTAGCAACACTTCCAGTATTCTCGTGAAATGTATCAGAAAACATTGATGAAAAAACTATCTGAGCATCACTGGATAAGATGTGAATACCAATCCCACCAACGCCCAAAAGGTTCAAAAAGGTAAATTAGAGAGCTGTGATTTAGTGAAGGAAAGTATTAAGTGTCTTTCACTCTGTATTTTGATTCTGAACTTTTTTGTCATCTATGTGTCTACGAGCAAGGAATTTAAATACGTTCCTAAATATCCCCCTGCCTCTCGTGGAGTTTGGTCATGGTGACAATATGACACTTGGGACCTGAAACTTTACTTTAGCTTTTTTTTCTCTCCCTCCAAACTAACGTCGAGATTTTGTTATGGAAAGTTTGGTATATATTCGAAGTAGTTACTGGTTGGGGGGGTTAAAGGGAGGAGTGTGTTGAAGAAGGGATCGTTGTTGTCCTATTGTCCCGTTCTTATAAAGTTTGTTCACCCTGTAGGCCACGCGGATCGATTCCACCTACGCCTTCATCAAAACCTCCAGGGCCCCCCCCCCCCCACACACACACACACCTCCCCACTTACCTAACAATGATGTGGCTGGTCTGCCTTTTGTGACCCGATATTCCAGACGCGGTTAGTTGGTTTTGTTAGTTTTCTGTATCACTTTTTATGACTTCAGTTTGTATTACGTTGAGCTAGCTGTGAAAATCCAACACTACTAACTAACTCAGCCCCCAAACAGAATTAACAAGCCAGACTAACCACACAACTTTTTATAAATACTAACACGACGCTTAAACATTCTGGCGTTAGTCTCGAGCCCCAGCCTCTGATTGAAGTCTATAGATTTTTGTTTGTTTTCCTTCCTTTCTTCTCCTATCCTCTCCTCTCCCTCCTCGCTCCTGTAGAACTCAGCCTCAACGATGTGTCCCTTACCGCACCTTACCTTAAAGAACAAAGACTCACAACTGCATTTTATCTCAATTTTTGCATTCCTTCATTTCTTTCCGATCTGTAACCTCTGCTCTCTCCTCCCATTCTCGACTCTCCTTAACTTCGACATCTTACTATACAGAGCCCCATCACATGCCTACCCAACATCCAATTCAATGCCTCTATCCTTTTCTCTCTCCCTTCTCCCTTTCCATCCGTCCCCTCACCTTTCCGTGCTTCCAATCACTTTTCATTCTATCTCCCTTCCTCACAAAGCTGAATCTTACTTCTCCCTTTCCTTTCCCTATATTTTATTTCCCTTCTTCTTGCCTCCCTCCTCCATGCTGCTGCTGTACTTTCCGCTCGTCTTTCCCTCCTAAATCGTCTCTTTTTCGCCCCCATCCTCCCCGACTTTCTCCTCCGGCACTGTGGAGCCTAAAACGAAAAGACAAAGTAAAACGAAACTCCCACTGTTATCATATATGTAAAACCGCTCGCCTCTAGGGGTTGATTTAAAACTACATTTGTCGCCGCCTATTTCTCATTCCTTTTTCGTTCATTTTCCGTCCTTTGTTCTTGGGTTTTCCTCCTTTTTAGCGCCTTTCTCTCTCTGTGTGTGTGTGTGTGTTTCTTTTTTATATTTTTATGTTTTTCTGTAGTTCATAATTTGCAAGTTTCGATTTTTTTTTGTTATGTATCTGTCTCCCTCCCTGTCTGTCTGTCATTTTCTGTATATGTCTGTCGGTTTGTACATCATCTCTCTCTCTCTCTCTCTCTCTCTCTCTCTCTCTCTCTCTCTCTCTCTCTCTCTCTTTCTATCTATCTATCTATGTAGTGTCATCCGTGAATAAGTAGCTTCAAGTTCAAAACGAGGAGGCTGGCTATGGCGAGTCCAGCACTTGATCGGACCGTGAGTGAGTGATACACGGATGTAAACATTAACATTAATCAAGCGATTATACTTCATAAATAAACAATTAATTGCACTGCCAACACGGATCGCCTATGAATGAATTATGATGACGATAAACACAACACAATTGGTCATGTACCGCAGTGTTTTTTTACCAAGCATGATCGCAAATGAAAGATCATCGCGTGTCAGCGTATTTATTTACTGCCTCAACTCATTCATTAGTCAGGAAGAAAAATAGATAAGAGAATAATACATCACCAGTCAGTAACCAGTAAGATGTTTTTAACCCACAAAATAATATAAAAGTGAATATCTTAATAGTTTATACCACGAATGTCGGTTTTGTGTACCTGTCGACGAGCGTAGAGAGAGAGAGTGGTCATAACACCTTGGCGAGCACCTGCATAAGTTTTCAGCAGGTAGGAAAGTGTTGCAGCTGATCCGACCGAGGCTGACTTTATCCAATAGAAGGAGATGGCAAGCAGGTTTCTTCATCTTCGTAGTTAGTCTCGTCTCGTCTCGGCTCATCTATTCCTGTCCGTCTGGGTATATATCTCCTCTATATCTGTCTGTTTGTGTCTGTTGTTTTCCCTTTTGCTTATTGATGTGTATGTGTGTTTGTGTGTGTGTGTGTGTGTGTGTGTGTGTGTGTGTGTGTGTGTGTGTGTGTGTGTGTGTGAGTGTGTCGTTCTGTCCGTCTTCCTGTTATTTTTATCTCATCCCTTTCAAATAAATCACCAGTTTTTTTTCTTCCTTTCTTTTTATATACGTAAGGGTCTTAAAAGTGCAAACCGCCTTCGTATTACAATATCTTGCTTTATATTACTGCAGGACTTCATTTCTCACGTGTAATTCATCATCTACTACAAAGAATCATTATACCTCGCGTTCATTTCGCTGTTGCTTTTCGTTTGTAATTTTATCCCTTCCCTTTGTTTGTGTTTCAGGTAATTACTTCTCTCCGACCTCTCCCTTAATTCGGTTACGCACTCTTCCTCTCTCTAATTGATCATATCTAGTGTTGGGGTTCCCCATGAGCCTACTTCTCCTCCTCGTCGGGGCCAGAGACACCCGCCCGGCAGTCTCCAACCCTTCCAGCGGCACGGAGGAAGTTTAGATTAGTCCCACTTAAAAGGCTTTCGTGTCGGATGAGATAACTCCCTCGCCTGCCTCCTCCCCTATCTGGCTGACCCTCTCTTCGTCTGTCTGTCTCATATATTTATCTGGCTCTGGCTCTCTGTTCGGCTGTATGTTTTTGTCGGGCACTGACCCTCTTTCCATATGTATGTATCTATGTCATTTACCCTCTCTCCATCTGTGTTTGTGTCTGTGACCGAGGCTTTGTTTATCTGTCTTTATCTGTCTAGTTGTCCTGTTATTTTCTGTGTCTGTATCTTTTCTGTCTATCTGTCCGTCGGTCGGTCTGTCTGTTTCTCCACACACTTCTACCAGCTTTACTTTGCGTCTTTCCGTTCTTTTTGTTCCCTCTGAATATGTCCATTTATCTATTCTAACTCAACCTGTGAAACATTTCGCCTCATACCTTTTGCCGTCTTCCTGTCCTTTGTTTGATATGCTAGTCAGTGTGTGGATCATATCTTTGAAGTAATAATCCTATGTGTATTTTTCTAGTTTTGTATTTCCTTACTTCTCTCTGTGTTTCTGGGTCGTTCTACTTCGCCTGTTTTTGCAATGATTCTTGTTTTTAGTTGGTCTCTCTCTACACCTCTTGCCCACTGAGTAACTGGGAGCAAATTGATCTCTATAAAGTTTGTTTCTCTGCGTCGTATTTTTCACACTGGGAATGATTTTCACTATTCATTCTTTCACCATTTCTCGTATGCCCTCTCCCTTAACTTTTATATTATTCAAGATATCCTTGATATCTGGGAGCAAATTGATCTCTATAAAGTTTGTTTCTCCGCGTCGTATTTTTCACACTGGGAATGATTTTCACTATTCATTCTTTCACCATTTCTCGTATGCCCTCTCCCTTAACTTTTATACTATTCAAGATGAAACGTCCTCAGTATTGTGGAGGCAAGCATCATGACTGTGTTGTGTATATTGATTTCTCCATTTTTGATTTGCATTAACATTTAAATTTTCTGTCATGGTTTAATGTATTAAAGTCTACTCCTGTATTTTATTATAACGTGTTCCAGGGACTCATGATCCGCCGCTTTTAATATTCATGAAGGTGAAACAACGCGAGTGTACGTAGGGGAGCGAAATGGGTTTCGTGACAGTGTTCATAAGACTCAATAATGACTCCATATTCCCGTCACACTAACGATATATATATATATATATATATATATATATATATATATATATATATATATATATATATATATATGTATATATATATATATATATATATATATATATATATATATATATATATATATATATATATATATATATATATATATATATATATATATATATATATATATATATATATATATATATATATATATATATATATATATATATATATATATATATATATATATATATATATATATATATATATATATATATATATATATATCTGTGTGTGTGCGTGTGTGTGTGTAATCTCGGAACACAACCAATCAGCAGTTGCACCGCGTAAATCGGCCTCAAGAAACACCTGCGTGGCCGGCCAGAGCGGGCTGCCTCAACGTGTCGTCGCCCCCGCCAGGTTGTTCTGTCGGGCCTCCGCGTCGCTAATGTACACGTGTATAGCGTAGTTCAGCACCACCGGCGGCCTCAGCGTTTCATACCACGGAAATTCTGCCTCACTCTATACGGAAATGCATAATTTTGTAATCAGTGCCTGGTGCTCATGCGGCCTCCGTCGTTGTTTCTGTTTCAGGTGGTCTGCTATGAAAAAAAAAAATCCCCTAAAAGATTGAGCTGTTGTTGTAGCTATCCAGGAATTTATTCGAAAAAAAAATTAAAAGAAATCTAAGGCCGAGGGGGAATCGGCTTATTGAGGGGAAGGAGGGATTTTGGGAGAGGGGAACGTTCGTGTATGGAGGAAAATGGGATAGGCAGACAAAGGGGAATGAAACAATACCGCGGGAAGGAGAGGAGGAAGCAGCGCAGGAAGGGGAGGCGGGCGGCCGAGGCAGGCAGTGTTATGGGCGGGGCCGCGGAAAATAACGGGGAAAATGGCAGAGGAAAAGGAAATTCCGCACCGGTATGAATGAAAGAAAAAATGTTTGCATAAAGGCGAGCATATTTTAATCATTTGTATTCCACAAATTCAATTAAATTCGTCGCTGAACTGCTCTCAATGTAAGTGACGCGTTTCATAATAAAAAAAAATCTAAAAAAAAAAATGCAATATCGAAGAGTGGCATCATCACAGTCTTCTATTTTAACTTTAACAATGAATTCGTGTCTATTAATTGCGTGTCCAGTGGGTCTCGGCTTCCCCAGGTGAGGGCGAGTGCGTGATAATTGCGTTTTACCCTTTATCTAATAAGTGAAATATATGTGCAACGCCCCAGCCCCCTATCTTTGTTATGGAGGAAGAACAGGAATTAGCTAATGGGCTGGGAAGGCTAAGTTAGTTACGGCAGGGGAGAGGGGCGCGCAGGGCAGGCAGGGGTGCAGGGCAGGGTAGGCCGGGGAGAGGAGAGGCGAGGAGGAAGGGTAGAGTCAGAAGAGCAGAGGGGAGAAAGAAGGGGAGCTGGTATGTACTGGAATGAGTTAAATAGAGCAGTGAAAAACCCGGCAAAGAGAAGTCAGGGGAAGGAAGGGTGAGGCGGAGGTCTAGCAGCCATCGTGCATTTCAGTCTCTCTCTGTGAAGGTTCCCGCGCCCTGCAGAGAATCACCGTGACAGCAAAGGGCTCTTGACACTCACGCTTGGAATATTCGACTTCGAGGAGTGCCATTACTTTGTCCATTCTTTTTTGTTGGTTCATTCAGCTTAAGCTCTCAAAACGTTATGAAAAAGGAGAGAGCTGAGCGTTCTTTTGCGTTTCTTCTTTTCTTTTCTTAGTCTGCTTTGCTTCTAAAATGCTTTGATAGGGGAGGACAGAAGTTATGTTACAGAAGAAGATATGCGTTCTTTTGCATTTTATTCTGTTTTAGTTTTTTTTTTTCCCAGCGTTTACATACACCACTTTGCTGCTAAAATGCTTTGATAGAGGAAAGAAGTGAGCGAGGGTTCTCTCTCCTCTCACACGGTCAAGAGTTTCCCCCGTGTTCTCTTTCCTGTGGTTCTCGTTGTTCCCGTTTTCGTTGCACTGAAAACATTAACGAAGTCAGCCTTCCTGTTTTCCTGGTTTTCTTCTCAGATTATTTATCGAGGTATTAATGTATATATTCTTTTTGCTCCATCCTCCTTGCAGTCCTCCCATTACTAATTCACCAAGATTACAGAGATGCATTTCCATAATTTCGTCGCCTCGTTTCTTTTTAGTAATTGTTACACATATAAATGAATGCGCTTCTTTTTTGTTATTCTTTTTCCAAAGTTATGTGGTATATAAAACACACACACACACACACACACACACACACACACACACACACCATAATAAACGTGAACCAACACTGCCAAGAAATATTAATCGCGTCCCTCCATGCCGGTCCCACATACACTCTAGGACGGGGAACGACTTAAAGCTGAGAAATCTAAGTGTCGAGGTAATTAAGTTTAAGATCTGGCGCCTCGAGTTTTCGATGCCGGAACTGAGGGAGAAAGGGAAAAATTCAAACTCGTAAGCGAATATTGCGAGCCACGGAGGCGCTGTCTTGGGAGGTGGATTATGACGTGTCCTGCGTCGCCATGTCGAATCCATTTCAGAAAGTCACCGCGACGTACGAGTAAGGACAAGTGTGTCTATTGTACACAGGTAATTGGACATTGAAAGTGACGTCATTAGCGGCACTACTAAAGGGAAAGGTTTTGTTTCTGTGTTGTTCTGTGTACCCTCTAAGGCAGTGTTGTCCTGAGTGAGGCACGCGTACCCTTGAGGGTATGCATCAAACGTGAAAATGTAATAAGCAAATAGAATATATTTTTATACTATCGTGTCATCTATCTTTTTAATGATCAACTTAGCTGGATATGTACAAGTTTTCAGCACTACATATCTTTGAGAAATAGTGCAAAAAGTGTAAAGTTTTAGTTAGGTTTGGAAGTTATACAAAATGAGTACACTTACCAGGAAAGGAAGCTTTGGAACACCGTATGCCTCTTATATCGACTTGCCTCCGTGAGCGCCCTTTCTCTGTAATAAGTGTTATCAAATGAAAACAAAGTATGGAACAAGGCTGATAACTGTCTTTTTTTGCTATACCTTTTAGAGAGGCAAAGATATAATCAGTGAACATCAACCTTACATATCACAGTGAGCTTAAAGTGAACTTCAAAAATTGGGTTGTGGTTTATTATTTCTTATTATAACTGAAAAATACTAATGATGTAACGGTATTTGGTATATTCATTATTACTTGATTGACTGGCATTAAAAACAAATCGTCAGAGTACTGGATAAGTTGAGTTTTTTCTTCGTTGCTGCCTCATGTCGCAATATCAACAGATTTTGTCCTCCAGGTCTCGATGTTCAGTACCCTTTTAAACATTCCTCAGCACGCCTCCCCACTCGCCTCGCTGCTCCTCCTCCTCCTCCATAAACAACGCGGGTGTCGGGGTGATGCGCCGATATCATCTCTCATTTTTTTCCGAGTTCTCCGCCCCAGCTATACTCATGGATGCTGGCTTGTCTAAAGAGTATTGGTCATGCTTTTGTTGTTTTACTGATCTAAAAAAAATATGTTCATCTTCGTTGGCATGTAACTGAATAAATGATGTCCAAACGCCGGCATAACCTTTCCATTCCATATTGCCCAACCCTCACACCACCACAAGCAAACAAAAGTGTGCAATAGTCTATGAGTGTGTGTGTGTGTGTGTGTGTGTGTGTGTGTGTGTGTGTGTGTGTGTGTGTGTGTGTGTGTGTGTGTGTGTGTGTGTGTGTGTGTGTGTGTGTGTGTGTGTGTGTGTGTGTGTGTGTGTGTGTGTGTGTATGTGTGTGTGTGTGTGTGTGTGTGTGTGTGCGCGCGTCGCAAACTTGGAAATGTTGGCTTAAGTGTAAAATCTTTGAGAAATGGCTCGTAAATATGCTCTTGATAAAGGTGCCTGAGAGAGAGAGAGAGAGAGAGAGAGAGAGAGAGAGAGAGAGAGAGAGAGAGAGAGAGAGAGAGAGAGAGAGAGAGAGAGAGATATAGAGAGAGAGAGAGAGAGAGAGAGAGAGAGAGAGAGAGAGAGAGAGAGAGAGAGAGAGAGAGAGAGAGAGAGAGAGAGAGAGAGAGAGAGAGAGAGAGAGAGAGAGAGAGAGAGAGAGAGAGAGAGAGAGAGAGAGAGAGAGAGAGAGAGAGAGAGAGAGAGAGAGAGAGAGATTATATATCAGTGATGCATAAATGTCAGTAAAGTAAGCGAAAACATCGTGCTTGTGTCTGGTTGCAATAGGGGTCGGCTTTGCATTTCGGTCTACGTCTAAGATGATATGTCCCAGGGAATGGTCTTTTATCGAAGGAGTGGGAGATATTTCTTGATGGCAAAGTGACAAATGAAGTGTATTAGCAACGTTTAAGGCACTGTTGCATCTCTTGTCTCGGGGAACGTTTTTGCAGAGGAGAGAGAGAGAAGACAGGAAAAAGAGGAGGGCAGGTAAGGAAGACGAGATAAGACGGGAGGACAAGACTGAAAAACAAGACAAAACGGGATGATAGAACGTAAAGACTAGGCAGAATGAGAAGACAGGACGATAAAAGAAGATTGGAGGACAGAAGAAGACAAGCCATAATAAGGAGGGAGAACGAGGAAAAGACTGAAAATAGAGGACAATACGTGAAGACAACGGGAATACAAAGCGAGGGCAGTGCGGGATGTCAGAGCGAAGACAGGGAAAAGCGGAGGGCAGGTAGGGAAGATGAGATAAGACGGGAAGGCAGGGCGAGAAGACAAGACAGATGGGAGGCTTGGACGGGAGGATGGGCAACAGGGCAGGAAGATAACATGGAGAGACGGCCCTTCGCTCGATGTGTTAGAAGGACTTGTCTCGTAATCTGTTTTTGTTGAGTCAGTCGTTTTGTATATTAGCAGTTTTCATTGTTTTAGAAAATTTCACACTTTCTCTTCATAAATGTCCGTTCAGGCAGGTAAAACACTGAACTCTCCGTTAAAAAAAAAAATATATATATATATAAATATATATATATATATATATATATATATATATATATATATATATATATATATATATATCTATATATATATATATATATATATATATATATATATATATATATATATATATATATATATATATATATATATATATATATCTATATATATATATATATATATATATATATATATATATATATATATATATATATATATTGCACTAAAGAGACTGAAAAAAAAAGACTTCTCGCATGGCATAAAATTTACAGTCAAATTAGTTTTTTTCAGAATTTTCACTTCGCATTTTAGAAAAGATGTCATGTTTTGTCGGGGCTCAATACCTCTTATAATCTTTTTACATAAACTTTTTTTTTCCTATTGACGGTTTGTTTTCTTGCTTTTTCCTTCATGCTCTTTCCTTTCTTCCTTTCTTTTGTCTTTTTTTTCTCATAAATGGCGTAATACATGAGGTTCCTTTTCATTATTTTTTCGCTTCATAATCGTTCCCAGTTTTCCCTTTCCCCAACACCCTAATGATTGTTGATCGCTCCTTTACGCATCTTAAAACTACCTCTCCGTTGTCTGTGTAATGTCGCTTCTTCCCTCTCGTTTCCTCTCCTCCCGCCTTCCCTGGAGTAACGTCAGCCCCAGCATAAAGCAATTACCATGGTTTGTTAAGTAAGACAACTCGGTTTCAAGTTCATCTCAGTGTTGTGAATTCCTCGCTGCAAGGGGAGGAAGCCCACGAAAAATAGTACTCGTGACTGTACTCCGCTCCTAACTGAGATGAAAATCCGTAAGCCTAGAACAGAAGAGGGGGGCAGTGAGAGGTGCTTTTAGTTTTGTGTTTGTTCCTTCTCTGCAGCAGCTCCTGAGAGTAGAATAACATAAAACAATTACAGCTTCTGGAAATGTGTAATAGGAATAATATATCGTTGACTTACAGTAATTTAGAGTGAATATAGCAACTGATTTGGTTACAACTTCATGAGTTTTGTAAAATATCATCAACGGCTTTTAGATTGTAATATACCAGAATATACTCCTCCGTGGTGCAGTGGTTAACGTGCCTATCTACCAATCCGCGGGCTCCGGTTCGTATCCCAGCCTGAGCAGTCGGCGTGCAGCCCATCCAGCTGTTCATCCTCCTTTTCGGGCTGGTCGATAAATGGGTGACTGGGGAAACCTTGAGAAGGGAAAATGTGGTGACCCAGATGCCACACTGGCCATGTGTCCAGGGTTCTTTCCACCACAGGCTCAAGGGCCAATGCGACGGAGATGAGCACCGAAGCCACGCACAGCTACGTTGTATGCCCCGAACCTTACCTTTTATGCTAGAATCATGTCGTGGTGCCCTGATGATGCGTCGGTACAGTCACCACAATTATTTGAGGTATGTTTGTTTCATGCGTGTTTTACCTGTGAATTTTATGTTGGAAAAGCCGTGAATTCTGTCTCCAAAAAGAAAAATGGGATCGATGACAACCCAAGGAGTCAAAGCGAGAGGAAAACCTGTCTTGTGTTTCGAATATCTGGAGGGCGTGAAGACGAGGCGGGAGGGGAGGACACCAAGACAAGAGAGATGGGAGGAAAGGACACCAAAACCAGAGAGGAAGGAAGGGGAGGGCAAGACGAGAGAGGATGGAAAGAAAGAACACGAAGAGAGGACGGGAGGACAAGACGGGAAAACAAGACAAAACGGGATGACAGAACGTAAAGACAAAGCAGAATAAGAGGACAGGAAGTTGAAAGAAAACAGGAGGACAGAACATGAAGACAAGCCATAACAAGGAGGGATAACGAGGAAAAGACTGAAAAAAAAGAGGACAATACGTGAAGACTAAACGGGAATACAAAGTGAGGACAGTGCGGGATGTCAAAGCGAAGACAGGGAAAAGAGGAGGGCAAGTAGGGAAGACGAGACAAGCCGGGAAGGCTCGGCGAGAAGACAAGACAGACGGGAAGCTTGGACGGGAGGATGGACAAAGCGGGGAGAACAGGGCAGGAAGATAACATGGAGAGGCGGCCCTTCGCTCGATGTGTTAGAAGGACTTGTCTCGTAATCTGTTTTTTGAGTCACTCGTTTTCTTTTCAGTGTTCAGGTTTATCTGTCGCTGGGCAGGCGGGTGCTGGTGAGATATTACTGCGTTTTATTTTTACAGCGAAGAAAACAACAAAAGGACAAAAACAAGAACAAAATCTCCCCAACCTTTGCTCCTGTGTAAGAAAATGGAATATGCTGATGATAGTGTTATGTTTGTTATGCTTGTTCTTGTTTCTGTTGGTGCTGTTGACAATAAGGCTCTACGTATTGTTGGTTTTGGGGGATTTAGGGGTAAGGGGACAAACAAAAGAAAAAAAAAGGAAGAAAGACATGTATAAGGAGAAAAAAAATTTAAAGCATGAGAAAATTGTAATGGAGACCGAGAAAAGAAGGGGAAAGGTATTAAAAAATGGAATAGATAGAGCAGAGATGCTTTTTGGGGTGGAGATATGGAAGAAAAGATGTGGATGAGGGTGGTAATAGTAAGAAGTGAAGATTTCAAAGGGTGGAAAGTAGTAGTTAAGAGTGACTTTAAAGGACAAAGATCACAAGGAGGAGGTGGGAGACGGCTGGAAAACTGGAGTGAAAAAAAATTCAGAAAAGGCAAAGGAGAAGCAAATGGGACGTGAGTCAGAAAGTCCTCCTCCACCTCATCATCATTTGGAACACCATTCCCAGCACTAAGGAGGCCGGGGCTGAGGGCGGCTCGGGCTCGTGGCCAGGGCGGCGGGCCGAAGAAAGTAAAATATATTCGCAAAATGAACCACCGAGGAAGAGTCGCACTTTTATTTTCACGCCACATCGAGAGACAGGCAGGCAGGCAGGCAGACAGGCAGGCAGACAGGCAGGCAGATAGGCAGACAGACAGGCAGGCAGGGGGGCAGGCAGACAGGCAGGCAGGGGGGCAGGTAGGAACACACACACACACACACACACACACACACACACACACACACACACACACGGTGGCCGAACTGGCAGCGTACTGGGCCCACATTCACCGCGTGATGGACGACGCGGGTTCGAATCCCCACGCTACCACTCGGATTTTTCAGTCACCGCCGAGTGGCTTAAAACTACCCACATGCTGTCCTGAAGACCACCCATCAACCCGGACTCTAGAGCGAATCAAGAACGAGTTCCGGGGGGCAGCATGAGCCAATGCAAGATGGCGCCACTATAAACACTCGCCTGCGCCAGAACGGGCTGGGCCGACCATCAGGCCCCACCTGGAAGAAGCCTTGGGCCGACCATCAGGCCCCACCAGGAAGAAGCCTTGGGCCGACCATCAGGCCCCACCAGGAAGATGCCTACCGGCGCAACAGGCAACGACGTAAAACACACACACACACACACACACACACACACACACACACACACACACACACACACACACACACACACACACACACACACACACACACAGAATCACACACACACACACACACACACACACACACACACACTATCATGCAGCTTTTAAAAGGGTTTTCGGTAAGCGCAAGTCCTTGCACTCGGTTACTTTACTCTTGGGTGGAATTGAAGTTATGAATTCGAGGCTCAGTGTATTCTGCGCTTTCTCCTCTTGTTATTATTTTTGTTATTATTATTTTTATTTTTATTATTATTATTATTATTATTATTATTATTATTATTATTATTGCTGAGACACTCCTCATTCTCATTCTCCTGCTCCATTGCCTGGTGCTGCTGGTGCGGCTGCGACTGCGGCTGCTGGTGCTGCTGTTGGTGCTGTTCTTCCCACAAGTTGCCACCCTTCTCTGTGAATGTGGAGTCTGGAGCTCGGTAGCGAAGAGCGTGGGAATGAAGAGAGAAATACTGATAGATTGAGAAAGGGAGAAAGTCGAAAGGAGACGAATAAGATAAAGTTTTTGATGGACGGATGGAGTAAAGGAGACACACTGCAGGAGAAAAGAGAGGCAGACGAGAGAGGAAGAAAAAAAATCGAGAGAGGGACACTTGCTAAAAGGGGAATGGAAGAGAAAAGGAGATTGAGAAGGACAGACGATGGAGGGAGGGAGGCAGGAAACAGAGAAGTATAAGGAAAGGAAAAATAAAATGCATGAAGAAGAGACGGAGATTAAGTAAGGAGAGACTATGAGAATGATGAGAATGGGAGGGAGGCAAGAGTCGTTTTCGTAGTGAGTTAAACATCAGGGAGAGATGTTGAGAGAGATTGAAATAGTAAATACTTAATGATAAAATGAATGATACAACATTGAGCGAGGCTGAGACAAATAGCAATGAGAGACATGCTGGGTAGTAAAATAGTAATGGAAGTGATGCTGAGAGTGAGTAAAACAGAGAAATGCTGAGAGGCACGAAACAGCATGGAAAGAGATTCTGAGAGAGGCATTAAACAACCAGGAGAAAGTTTAGCTTTAACTAGAGAGATGCTGAGTGGTATTGAAACAACCAAGATAAAGCTTATCTAAGGAGAGAGATTCTGAGTGAGATATTGAAGCAACCAGGAGATAGCTTCTAAGAAAGACAGAGTGAGTGGAGGAGCAAGGAGAGACACGCCGGAGGGATCGACTGAAGGAAACACTGTCGGAAGTCAGTAATGGAAATGCGAAGCAACACCCGTGTTGAGTCGTCGCAGCCACTTGCTGGTAATTTGTCTCTGTAAACAGCGGCGAGACGCACCACTGGACGCCGACAACACAGGAAGCGACTGTGGCGGCGGCTGAGGGTAGGCGAGGGAGACAAGGCGGGGTGGTGCGAGGCAGGCCCTTCATGTGGCGGCCTGCGTCGGGAACGGAGAGGGGGAGTCCCTCCTTTTATACGCGAGAAAACAACAGGAAGGACATAAATTTGGGAGTTAAAAAATAGGAAACATTCAACCACGGACGGAGAATAAGAAGAATAAGGGAAGGAAGTTTCGTATTCCTCTCACGTCCGTCTGAAGTGGGCGGTCAACCTCCCTCATGAAAATAACTTTTAGTGAGCTCCGGTACCCGAGAATCCCTGCCGCTCTGACTTGGCCCGCCGAGCTGCTCTCCGGGGAGCGGCTAAACTCTCGTATGTAAACAGCATCGCTTGTGTTTACAACGGCACTTCCCTGGTCTGGCAATGCTGCCTTCTTGCTTTCAGGCCAACAGCAATATATATATATATATATATATATATATATATATATATATATATATATATATATATATATATATATATATATATATATATATATATATATATATATATATATATATATATATATATATATATATATATATATATATATATATATATATATATATATATATATATATATATATATATATATATATATATATATATATATATATATATATATATATATATATATATATATATATATATATATATATATATATATATATATATATATATATTTATAGATAAAAACGAAAAGACACATTCGCTCACGTAGCAGCAGTGGCGTGCGTGGCCTCGGTGGCTCTAACACACAGCGAAGGAACAAAGAGCAGCTGTCCTAAGTGGCCGGAGCGGCGCCTGTCAGGCCCTAACGCGCGCCGGGCCGCCTCCTGGAGGGAGACTCTGCCCTGCAACTTAGAATTAGTCTCGCCGCACATTTTCCTGAACCTCCATCACGCGGGGCGGCTCCGTTCATTACGTCAGGGCGACGCAGCGCCTCACAAAAACACCTTTCTTGCCGCAGATGAAGTGGGGAACTAAAAACCTTGAAAAAGTAAATTAATCTAGATTTTGAAAACCCTCAACGCTGGATAAATATATTCTGTAGTTTAAAATATTTTGTATCTCACACATTTCACGTTTTAAAAGCTGAGGTCATTTACTTTCTCAGATAATTCAGGGAAAAATTACGTGGCCATAATTTCCATCTCCTTCTGTGGGCATGAGCGTGTCTGGGTGTGGGTGTGAGGGTGGGTGTGAGGGTGGGCGTCAGCATGGGTGAGTAGGTGGGTCAGGTAGCGTCAGGGGGCTGAGCGCGCCCTGGCGTGGGTCACAGATTGTCTTTACGAGCCAACACCTCCATCCGTAATTGCTTTAGAGAGGTTTTATATTCAATTTATCTCCCCCTCTCTCCCATCTGTGTCATGCCTTCCTCTCTCCCTCCGTCCGTCTGCCCAGTTGTCCATCTATTCTTGGATTGAATTCCTCCATCAGTCACGTAGCTTTTCCGTTTCTTATGATTTCCGTTAACCCACTCATCCTGTGTTGCTTGTAGCCTTATATATATATATATATATATATATATATATATA
>NC_066509.1:5452929-5510429 GCF_024679095.1 Eriocheir sinensis | reverse complement strand
TTTAAGTCCCGCCCGCCGCTACAAGCTGACAGTTTTTAGTCATTGCCGAGTGGCCTAAGACAACCCACATCCTGTCCTAATGAAAATTTAACAACCCGGACTCTAGCGGAAGTCTCAAAATGATTAAGTGTAACTCTATGGGGCAGCATGAGCCAAGAATGGTGCCACGATAAAACACTTGCCCGCACCACTAACGGACTGGGACTGACCAACAGGCTCAATTAAGAAAGCATAACGGTGGTTTTGCCCTAAGGTAAAAGAAATGTTTATCATACGTTCGTACATATATCTACATTCATATATACATACACCCATCCATGCACATTTACGCTTCAGTTATTTACTCATGCATGGGTACTGAAACTTTTCACACTTCAGTTTAATGTAATAGTGCAATCAGTTTTGCCATTTTTTCTGGTTGCCTCAAATGAGGAAATAAACGTCTCCCATTAAAATGTTTTAATGTACGCAAACTTTAATTCACAAACTTTTCCCTTATTAAGTTATGTTTTATACTCAGCAATTTTATCAACCTTCTGCCCAGTATAGTGGCTGCTATTTTTTTTTTTTTTACATTATTAAAAACTACGAAACTTCCTCGAGGGCAACAGACAGGGAGGGGGAAGATACGCTGAAAAATGAGAAAGACAACTAGAATACATGCAAGACACAGAGGAGTTGCAGTACCATGATATATGCTATTCGAATAACAAAGTGTGCCTACATCATACAACGTTATTAGCATATGGGAAAAAAAAAATTAAACCATGGATAAAAATAAGTGTGACGTGATAGACAAAGTGCATTCCGTGTTGCTGTACTTAATGCTCAAAAGAATAAGTAGAGGCGCGAGGTAGGAACATTTTCTCGTAACGTGCGGCTTTCATTTTAATTCTTCATTACTTATGCAATCACCAGTTATAATTCTACGTTCATTTTTTGAGCGTCGACGTTTTCTCCTCCGTTCACAATTTTATATCCAATTAATTTTTATTTTTCAGGAGTCCGATTCTTCATACTTGTTCTTATTAACTCATTTTTAGCGGCATCCTTCCTTTTCCCTATCATTAATCGAATCATCATCGTCTTTACTCAATATCCTCTCATTTCCCTTTCAACATACTCCCATTTTTCTGCCTCATACACGATTTCATATTCTCAATATTCGTCGTCTTTCCTCATGAAATAGCTACCCTTCCCTCTAACATTTCCTCTCCACTTCCTCGACTGCAGTGGGAGACACAAGAGCCATCTCAATTGGCGTCGCTGAATTCCCCGGCTTAGACAAGCAATGCCCGTGTTCCATCAGGGATTCTTATGGTCGGCCTCGGACACGGCACCAGCTGAAGGCTTGCTTGGTGCGGGGGCAAGGGTGGCCAGCCCGGCTTGGTGGGAAGCAGGGCGTATATATGCGGCTTGATCTTGTCACTAACAGCCGTGATTCGCTCATGATTTCTCGTGCGTGTGTGTGTGTGTGTGTGTGTGTGTGTGTGTGTGTTTTACATCTTTGCCTGTGGCGCCGGTAGGCTTGTTTTTAGAGGGGCCTGTTGGTATGGTCCAGCCCGTTGTGGCGCAGGCCAGTGTTTATAGTGGCGCCATCTTGCATTGGCTCATGATGCCCTCCCGGAACTCATCTTTAATCCTAGAATCTAGAGTCCGGGTTGATAGGTGGTCTTCTGGACAGCATGTGGGTAGTTTTAAGCCACTCGGCGGCGGCTGAAAAATTCCAGCTTGGTGGCACCGGGCGGGGATTGAACTCGCGTCGTCCTGAACGCGGAGCCGTCACGCTGTCGACTCAGCAACAACCAGTGTGTGTGTGTGTGTGTGTGTGTGTGTGTGTGTGTGTGTGTGTGCGTGCGCGCGCGCGGTCACACAAGCATGCACGCACGCATGCACGCGCGAACACACACACACACACACACACACACGCGCGCGCGTAAACCAAGAAAATACACACGTTTCCATTGTAAAATAGGAATAATAGTCTCAGGTGTGTGCATGAGCATAACCATCTCAGGCTTATACACGTAAATATTCAACTTCCTGCAATACTTGTCACGCTGCTGCGTCTAACGTTCATTCCCTGGTCTCTTATTTACTTAAAGCAAAATGTCAGGTATGGATGGTGCACCGGTATATATTTACTTTTCTTTTATAAATACCGAATAAAATAAAACGGTCTCCATTGAAGTATTCAGCCCCAAAGCGTTAGTAAAGAGTAAACATACATGTGTCCTCGCGGCGCTGATGGAACCTCCACACGTCCTCCTCCTCCTAAGAGGATCCGTTTCCAGGTCACTCCTCGACGCGCATCGGCAGCCGGATAACGTCAGGTCTGCGGGTGTGACCAGCTCGTGCGGCGGTCGACGGGGCTCGGAGGATTGCGTGCCCGCCGTGGTGTCATCTCTCCGCTGTGGCGGCTCACGACTGAACCAAAAATTCTTTTGTTTTCTATTATAAGCAGTGTGATTACGAACTCAAAGTTGGGATTAGCTTTTTTTTAATTCAAGTAAGTTACACAATATTTGAAGGTGGAATTAATTCCTTCCGGGGGATGAAAATAACATTTTAATAAAGAGTAAGCCTTATCACACGCTCAGGTAGAGAAAGGTTTGACGGACATTTCAAGTTAGGAAGAATTTTTTTCTTCATATACAACTGTATTTCTACTAACCTCTGAAAGGTTTCAACAGTCAACACACTGACGCAAGCTAACATTTCCGATCCAGCGAGTGCGTCGCTGGCGCGCGTGCCTTAGGCGGCAATTTAGAAAGCGACGCGGCGGGTAAGCAATCAGCAATATGTATAGGAAAAATCATTAGTAAATTATACGGAAATCACATTTTGCTTCGCTGTTTTGATATCAGAAAAAAATTATGAAGTAACTGAACAATGTACCGCATCGAAGGCATGAAAATTATGAGTACCTGAATATTGCTCATTGTTAAAGTCTGGCCTAAGTTACCTTTCCTTCAGCTGAAAGCAGATTAATGTGTAGCAAAATAAAAAAAGGAAATTCATTATTGATATTTTTTAATACTAGGCAGAAACTTTTTTTCTGGGCAGATAATTCCATTATATGTAAAATTAGAATACAGTTATTTTTATCCGTCATGCTGGGAGTATAATGAAAGCCCCTTCATTTGCCTCATGGACAGGGATCCATATCACTTATGTGACACGTGTTGTCGCGCCAGGCCATTAACTTAGCAAGACGAAGTGGCCTTTGTCTTTGTTCATAAATAAACGTAATTAACTTAATCTTACATAAGTCTTACAAACAGAGTTCCACGCTCCAAAGAAGGCTATTATGTTATTCTGGTTCTTCCCTCAGCTGCTCATAACCAGAGATATCTGGAAGACTTACAAGCCGGCGAAGAATAGAATGTGCAAACGCAAGGCAAAATATAGAGCAAGTAACTGGCGCAACATTACAATATAACAAGAAAATTGATAACTTCATAAGGAAGAGAGGCGATGTGGGGAAGGGACGTGAGGTGTGGCTGGCATTGATGAAACGTTGCATCATAAACTCTCGTACATCAGATATATGATTGAGGCTAAAACAATCCAAATTAAGAGAAGATCAATACGTCTTAAGAGAACTATTAATTCTGTTAAAGAGCAACGAACAAACAAACGTGACGCAAAATCATCATACCGATATACATTTCTTTAAAATGTCAATACTGATCTTTGGACTGGACTACTGAAGATTCCATTTCCTCGTGTTCACAGTGGTTGAAGTAAATAAACTTCCTCGACTGAAGAACCATTGAGGATTAGTTTGCTTACTCTTAGCAGAATTGAGCCGCAGATGTTGAGGCGCAGCAAGGAACAACACGCGTTTTACTAAACAGTGAAAGTAACTCAGAATGGTGAGGAAAAAATAGAAATCATGGCGTAACGTTGGGTCTGTCTCTGTCTCCGTCTCCGTCTCCGTCTCTGTCTCAATGCTCACACTCACACTCACACACACTCTCACACACACACACACACACACACACACACACACACATATCCCTTCCCTTTCTCTCCCCCAAAGAAAAACACACCCACAACGCAGTCATAACAATAATATCAATAATTCCTTAACAATACTCCTTCACACGCATAACGCGAGCCCAGCACAACCCAGCCACCGCATAAACCTTTCCCGGTGCCACGTCAAACCTACTTATTTCGTCACGCTGTAGTTTTTTTTTTTTCTTGAGCCAGGTGAGCGGCGCATTCCAGGCCCACAATTATTCCGCATATCAATTCCCCTGAACACACCTAGGACGCACGAATGCCACACGCTAAGCCTCAATCATACAAGGGCGACTGACGAGGCCCAGACGCACGGGGAAAAGGGAACACGGTAACTCAAGGCTCCTCCTGTATTTTGCCATGCCAGGCTGTCGTTCTCGTGGCAAAATGATCGGGAGGCACACGAAACGGGCTCTCCTCCTGCCTACCTTTCCCCTTCCAGCCCTTCACCCCATGCTCCCTCCTTCCTCTTTCCTCCTCCACCCTATTTTCCTTCCCGAGACCTCTAAATTTGCATAGAAAAAGGGAAAATGTCTGGAGAAAAGGATGGGAGAAAAGAGGAAAGCTACAAAAAGTACAGATAAAGTGTAGAGCACAAAGTGAAAACAGAGATCAGAGAAGAATATGAAGGAAAAAGCGAAGAATACATGTGAAAGATATAAAAGGGAGAGACATGCTGAGAGGCAATAGAGGAAACAGACTGGAGGAAGGAGAAAGAGATTGGAGGAAAGGAAAGGTTATTTGGTAATGGGGAAAACAGCATAAGAACCATCAGGCGCAATAAAAAAAACAATGCTAATAAAATAAGGTAAATATTGATGATTAAAGGCGACGACGAGGAAGGAAAAGACGAAAGAACAAACATGGAAGAAGAAAAGAGAAAAAAAAGAGAGGAAATTATGAAGAAGTGAAGGAATAAAAGAACAACGGAAGAAGGGGAAAAGACAGCAAAAAAACAAACAAGACAACAGCAAAAAAAAAATAAAAAAACTAAAGGAAAATTGGACACAACGAAGGCGGTAAAGGGGTTAAAGAGAGACAAGAGGGAACAACCAGCAAGGGGAAGAAGAATGGAAAAGCAATAACCAAACAAGAGAACAGCAAAAAAAAAAATAAATAAATAAAGGAAGATTGGACACAGCGAAGGCGGTAAAGGAGGTAGGGAGACACAGGAGCGAGCCACCAGCAAGAGGAAGAAGAAGACAGCAAGAGGCAGAAGGCACAAAAGTGAAAGTGAACAACAAAAAGATTAGGGAACAAGGCAGCCAGGTCCGAGGGTCATGTCAGGCCGCTGAAGGCGTTGGTTGCCTGCTGGTCTGCTTTGCTGCATCGACGGCTGACGGGAGGCCAAACAAGGTGCCAAAATGCTCCAGAATAACCTCCTGTATTTTTTTTCTTTCCGTTTAAAAATCTCATTCCTCAATCGTCACAAGTTTTGTTGTTTTTTGGTCTCTCTGTCTGTCTGTTGTCTCTGTCTTTCTCTCTCTCTCTCTCTCTCTCTCTCTCTCTCTCTCTCTCTCTCTCTCTCTCTCTCTCTCTCTCTCTCTCTCTCTCTCTCTCTCTCTCTCTCTCTCTCTCTCTCTCTCTCTCTCTCTCTCTCTCTCTCTCTCACCAGTTGCTCGGTAGGTCTTATTTTTCCCCTCGCCTGTACCCGTGTGTGTGTGTGTGTGTGTGTGTGTGTGTGTGTGTGTGTGTCTGTGTTCTCCCTCTCCTTTCTCCTCTCCCTTCTCATCCTCTTTCATCTCCACCACCATCACCACCACCACCTCCTTCTGCCAGTCCTCCTCCTCCTCCTCCTCCTACTCTTCCTTCCTGTCTTCTTCCTCCTCTCTTATTATGGCTGCTGAGATAATTAGCTTCACTTTAAGGCTTTGTCTGGAAGTCGAAGAGAACAAGGAAGGTGAGCGAAAAGGCGATTACTGAGAGAGAGAGAGAGAGAGAGAGAGAGAGAGAGAGAGAGAGAGAGAGAGAGAGAGAGAGAGAGAGAGAGAGAGACACAGACACAGACACACACACACAAACACACACACACACACACACACAAACACCTATACAACAATAACAACAACACAAAACACCTAATTAACCGTGTAAGCTTCAGTGCAGTAGACTCTTTGTGATCATGCTGTACAAAAGATTACCAAAATGTGCCGTCGAGCTGAAAACATCTTCCAACAATATTTTTTTAGTCCATTATGGAAACAATATGCTCATTAAGCTAAAAACAATGAACTCAATATAACACAATGGACTCGATCACCTACATGCCCACGCTTTCTCTCTCTCTCTCTCTCTCTCTCTCTCATCTGCTTCTCTGCTCTTCTACTCATATTTCCACTCCCGGGTGTTTACTCCAGTGCCTTCAGTTTCTTCCTTACCAGTCTGTCTTCATTCCTATCTAAATTCGTGCCATACCGTCTAATCATATGGCACCATTCAGCTAACTAGGTCTTTCATTCTCTCTCTTTCATTTGCACCCTTTTTACCATGTGTTCCCGGACCATTACCAAGCTGCGTTTGGAAGCGAGAGCGCAGCTGCAGCTTCGGCCTCAAAGTATTTCCAAAAGTTGCACAAGCACATTAGGCGAACAGAGGCAGCATCTGATTTAAAGAACAATAACAAACAAGCGCAGAAAGCTGAATAAACAATGTGTGCGCGTGAATCAGAATAATTCATATTATTCAAGGAGAGGACGCGAGTTAAAGTTGACATGTACAATGCTCAAAAAGGTTTCGTTGCAATTTCATATGAAACAAAGTAACAAGCTTAGCAAAAGTATCTGTACAATGCATGTTGCCGCCCATGTTGGAACAGCGTTTTAAAAAAAAACTGTAGTAAAAATCCTGCAATTTGTTGCAGTTGTCACTTACTTGCTGTTGCAGCAATTAGAAAATTATGGAGAGCAATTCGCAGTCTACAATTTTATCACATATTTGCAGCGACATTTAGCTAGCTCGTGTCACTTGCCTTGCCAGCAAAACAAACGCAGAACGAAACAAAACAACAGGACTATGGAAATCACGTCGATAACAAAATGCGCATGTTTTATATCATCCACATAAATTTCACAATCCTTTATTGTTGAAAATGAGAAGTGCTTTGTAGTTGAACAGAAATACCGATGTACAACAAACTTTCACACGCGTGACAGATTTTAAATTAAAATTTTAACTTTCGCTACAATATGCACGACAGGAAAATGTATACAGAGCACACCAACAAGTTCCACATTGAAAATAGCGACAGGTTTTTATTTTTATTTTCAGGTTGCTTTCTTTTCACCTCTTTCCGTAATACCTTTATCGTCATCATTTTATAGTTTGTTTCACACTTTTCTAAGATATTGCAAAGAGCATAGATGCATTTATCTGGAACTATACTTTTCCTCTTTCCCTCTGCATTACTTCCAAGCTCCCCCCCTTTCATCACCCTCTTGCTCCTCCGGGTGTGATACATTTTCCCCTCCAGACCTTTCCCTGGCGGACTTCCCTAGTCTAGTTATTCTCGCTTGGACATTTTCTTCTCCTGGACATCTCCCCTTCCAAACAACATCCACTCTCCCCGTAATTACAGCATCACCAATTTTCGAGCAAACAAACCCGACCAAACAATGAAACCTAAACTCCACAATCACCAACATCCACTCAATGAATAAGAAACAACGCCAGAGTTTGGTATCTTTAGTGTTGTTGAAATGTAGAGGTAAGATGTCCACCGGGGAAAAATGTCTGTCCGGGGTAAACTTCAACGAGGGAGGGCGTGTCCATATGCTCATTTAACCAGAACCTCATCATCATCATCATCCTCATGCCTCGCCACCTCTATATTTACCTCCCTCACCTGTTCTCTTTAACGAATTCCCAAAACTCCTCTTCCCGTCCCTTCACTCCAGGCTCTCCTCCACCACCTCTTCTCTCTCCAGCTTCCCTCACTTTCTCTTCTCTGCGGCGGATTCCAAAAGCCTCCCCTCCCTCATTTTTTTACCCTACCTCCTCCTCCTCCTCCTCCCAATTGCTCGTCAGGCTTAGAGTGTCACTTAGGGAAGATGTCAGGCTGGAGCGAGTGAAGAGAGTGCGTGTCAGTTTTGCAATACATCAGCAGCCCAACACAAAGTCAAGCCACACCAAGCCAAACAGAGCAATGTCAGAGCAAGCCAAGCCAAGGGACTCCACGCCAAGCCACGCCATGCCAAGCCTCGCCACGCCACACGCACACTCCCCTTCCTCTTTCCTCGTATTTCTCCCTCTTCGTTACGCAACGCTCATCCTCTACCCTCATTCGGTCCTCTTCCCTTCCTTGTTCCTCCCCGCGCCGTGCTAACCCTCTCTTCACGCCGCGCTCTAACGCACCATACCTCTCATTGCACATTAGCCACGCCATACTTTCCCGCCTTCGCATGCCTTGCCTACATGCCGCGGTTGCCCTCTGCCCCCTCCCTTCCTTCCTCTCTCCACCCCGCCACTTCACCAGACATGCCACACGAAGTATCCACCCCCTTTCCAGCGCTCACCCTTCAGTCCCACCTGGCTAGCGTATCCACACGTAAAATAAAGATTATGCTATTACAGTAATGAATTGCGTAATGGATTCCTTGCCGGGTGTTGGCTATTATGAGTTACTTTACTTAGCATTATTTCTTCAATGCCACAAATTAATGTACGGTACTTCATTTTCTGCACCATAATAAGGCTAAAAGGGATTAATTATAGTTATTACCCTGGCCTTGATCGTATATATGGACCCAAAGCCTTAAACTGAAATGTGCATAAAGCTAAAGAAATTGAAGATAAAAAGTTAAATCGACTGGGTGTATACAGCTAAATCTACATATAATAAAGAAATAGCTACATATATTATATAAAAAAATAATAAGTATAAAGAAATTTGATATACACTACTTAGCTCCTACAAGCTAAATAATGCATTAGACTAAAATAAATACACAAAGAAAACAAACAGCGCACAAACACATAACAGAGTAAGGAAGTCTGTAAAGTAATTGCCTTTTCTTTTTGGTCTCTAGCTGTCCACGCGCTTCCTCTTCCTCCTCCGCCCACAGCCACTCAGCACTGGTGGTAAGACCTGACATGCCCGTGACGCTGAGACGAGAGATTCCAACTTTTAGAACCCACAAAGGAGTTATTTTTAGTTTTATTATTATAATATTTTTGTTATTATATAGACACACACACATACACACACACACACACACACACACACACACTTGCATCGTGAATTGTTTTGGACATTTTTATAGTTCTTGTTTATCCTTTGTTTCCTTTTTTTTTTTTTTTTACGTCTCCCGCTCTTTTTCCTACCCATGCTCTTATTTACTTCATCCCAGTCCTCCTCCCCTCCAGCCACACATTAAACAACCCTCTCTACAACCAGTTCGATAGAGAAGAAACATGTCACGTGCAACAGTGAGGCATCAACGGTGAACTGTCATAGAAACAGGAGATGGGGGGGGAGAGAGAGAGAGAGAGAGAGAGAGAGAGAGAGAGAGAGAGAGAGAGAGAGAGAGAGAGAGAGAGAGAGAGAGAGAGAGAGAGAGAGAGAGAGAGAGAGAGAGAGAGAGAGAGAGAGAGAGAGAGAGAGAGAGAGAGAGAGAGAGAGAGAGAGAGAGAGAGAGAGAGAGAGAGAGAGAGAGAGAGAGGGAGTGGGAAAAAGGGGATGTAGGGTGATTTCTCTTCAATTAAAATAACGTTTCAGAGCCGCCACTTGAGTGGCGAGGCACATTACCAACAGCCAATCACGGTGAGCAACAGGCGGGTTCCAATCTATTGCATGGAAAAAAAATAATTACACCTACGATATTAATTGCTTATAGTTGGACTCACTGTTTCATCAGCTAAGAGCACATGCAGTATTGATTGCCTGTGTGGAAACTTGCTTGGCTGGCTGGCTGACGAGAGCTACCTGACGGGGGGCAGGTGAGGGGGAGAAGGTGAGGGGAGCAGGGTGCGCAGGTGGAGGGAGGTGATGTAAGGTGGGTTGAGGTGAGGGGACGGTGAGCAGGGTGAGCGCAGGTGAAGTGAGGTGATGAAAGATGGGTTAATGGATGATTGACATGATATAAGGTGAAGTGAGGTGGGATGAGTTGAGGTGGAGTGAAGTGAACAAAACGGGGCGAAATGAAGTGAGGGTGTACAAGTGAATATGAGAGGATGAGACGATGTGAGAGGTGAGTTGACGTGAGGCGAGGGACGGAGCATCAAAGTGACAGACACAGACAAGTACTCGTCACGTCCGGGATAACAGCCTGTAAATGGTAGTGGGATCCCTCCTTGGGTCAGGTCACACGGCGGTAGTGCTACGTGACTCTACAGTATCCGACAGACAGACAAACCCATACAAAACCATATAGAGTGACGGAAAGTGGGTGACAGATACAGACAGTGAACCCAACACTATGGACCGGAAACTTGCCCCAGCCCTGTCATTCAGCCGCGAATTTTGGAAAATCAACCGCTTTGGTGCGAATCGCCACAAAATCAAAAGAGTCCGCCGTCCATTACTTGAGATGTCACTGAGACAGACCATCCGAAGTTGACACCTCTTTTGGGCACTCTTTTGTACTTTCTTTTATAGGTGCAGTGATAGCAAGCTTTTTTGTTTCTATGTTTGCCCTTAAGCTATTTCCTCTACTGTAGAAACAACTATCTATCTGTCTTTCTATCTATCTATCTATCTATCTATCTATATTTCTCGTTCGTAATACCCAAATGAAGCATCACCACCCACATGCTACCCGGAAACCACCTTTGTTCTTACGCTCCGCAGCCTCTCTTTTCGCCCAGTGCCTCAGCGGGTATGGAGCATCGGTGTGGTCCTGCATCATTAGCACAGCGCCCAACCCATCAATACTGAGCAGAATAATCACCGCAACACTGAAGGCCCAGAGTAGTGATAAAAGGGACTGAAATTCATGAGGGAAGAGAGGGGGCGGAGGACACGTTTAGGAGAGGCATTATAGACTGGTCGTTGTTTTCTGTCACGGGTTTTGTGTTTTTTTTTTTCTTCTTTAATCTGACGCACGCGCACCGCCCCCCCCCCCCTCCCCACCTCACACACACACGTACAAAGGGAGGACATCATGAATTTGGAGGCTACACTCAATGATACCCAAATCGTCACTTAAAAAAAAAATCCAACAGCGGTACTACTAGCAGAACGAGGCAGTAGTCAATACGATGTTAATTCCAGTGCAATCATTCCCCGCTTGTGTTGATTTTTTTCCCGGTTGGTCGTTACCTACTGCCATTTAGGACCTTCCAAAACGACCTTTCAACGACATGTATGCTCGCTTCCTCCCTCCCTCCCTCCATCCCTTCTATATTTTCTCCCGTTCCTTCTTCTCTACTCTTTCCATCAATCTTCTTTTTACCTCCCTCCCAGCCATAGTATGATCGCTTTCTATCTCCCTCCTTTCCTCCATATTCTCTCCCTTCCTTTTTTCTCCTCTCCCTTTCCTTCACTCTTCTTTTTACCTCCCTCCCTGGCATAGTCTGCTCGCTTCCTCTCTCCCTCCCTCCTTTCCTTCCTTATAATATTATCCTCTCCCTTCTCTTGTTTTTACCATTCCCTTCAACCTTTATTTTCCCTCCCTCCAAGCCACATTCCTTTTCCTTATTCTCTTATGAACTTTACGTGAAACATTTATTTATTTTTTTCAACCTATTCACATCTCTCTATCCTCCTCTCTTCCCTTCCCATATCCTCCTCCCCTATTTCAACATCTAATTTTCCTCTTTTCCTTTCTCCCATGAAGTCCCTCGTTTCCTCCTTCAACATTCCTTTTCTCTCTCTCTCTCTCTCTCTCTCTCTCTCTCTCTCTCTCTCTCTCTCTCTCTCTCTCTCTCTCTCTCTCTCTCTCTCTCTCTCTCTCTCTCTCTCTCTCTCTCTCTCTCTCTCTCTTCTTACATCCTTCACCCTTCCTCTTTCACGTACTCTCTCAATTCCCTTCCTTAATCATTTCCTTTCTGTCCCTCCCTTTCATCTCCTGCACTTCTTCCTTTGCTTTCATAACAGTTTTCTTTTCCTCCTGTTACATGTTCCCTCTCCTCTTCCTTCAGCCTTTCTATATCTTTTAAACTATCTAACGACTTCTCCCTTCTTCTCTTCACCATTCATCCGCCTTTTCTTTTTTCTTTACGCTCTTCTTCCATCTCTCTCAATACTTTCATCTGCGGTCCCGTACTTTCCTTTCCACCATTACACCATTACCAGTACTCATTTCATCCTGTCTTTCTCTCTTTTCCCTTTATACGGTTCTCTCACCTTTCCCTTGCTCTTGCTATCCTGCTGTCATGGTTTCCTCTTCGCTATGTAAACCTACTCTTTCATTTTATCTTCCTTTTCCTCCTCTTCGCCAGCGCAACCATCACCTCCTCTTCCACAGCCTCTCTTTCCCTTTACGGTTCCCTCATTTGTCCCTTACTCTTGCTGTCGTGTCCTCCTCCTCGCTATCTACACCTCCATTTTTTCCCCTTTCCCTCCTCTTCGCAACCGCAGCCCTCACCTCCAGCACCACCTCAGTCTCTTTTCCTTATCGTTCCTCCTCTTTACTATCGCTACAACTCATTCCCCTTCAACCACATAACATTATCAGATGCTCTCTCTCCTCGCTACGGCATCGAAGTCAATGGAATCGCTCGTAGAGGCTTCCCCCCTCCTCCCATAGCGCCCGCTCACCACTACTCCTTTTGTTATTGCTTTCCCTACCTCACTCCCCCCTCCCTCCCACCCTAACACATTCAGATACTTTAAATTCCTCTCGTCTTCCATCTCCTGCCATTTCCCCTGTTCCTCTTCCTCTCTCTCTCCCCTATCCACCTCCAGCATCACCAGAGCGAAACATTATCTACTGTCGTGGTGGTAGAGGCATCGGCAGAAGTAGTAGTGGTAGTAATAGTAGTAGGCGCAGTGGTTAGTGTAGCAATATCCAAAAGCCTCGACCGATAACGTTTCCCATGTACGTTTGCTCCTGTATTAATAGACGAATCTTCACTGACCACCACCACCACAATCACCACCATCACATCTACCACCACCATCACCACCACACCATTATAGTCTACTCCCAGTACCTCGAGTCAACATTAACCTATGCAAAACCAATATACACACGATACCTGAACCTTTCCTTTCACCTTTAGTGTTTCATCGCTACCTCATACATATTTGCACCTCCATAATATATGTAATGCTCCTTTCTTTCATTTTCTTTACTGCCGGTGTTTTTGTTCCTACCACCACCACCACCACTACTACTACTACCATACCCCCTACATCCTACCACCATTAATACCCCACACTATATTCTCCAACACCACTACCACCCCTACCACCACCAATACTGCTCTCCACGCCCGGCCTAGCTTCACCCTAACCCTATAACGTCGTCTCAGTCATCACTCAGCGGGACTCTTGGGGGTACTAATATAAAAATCTCTTCTAGGTTCTTCCTCACGCCCGGATCAGGACGAGGGCGGGTAGAGGGACCATTGGGAAATCGAGAAAAGTGGCCTCGTCTTCTTCTCTCCTCGCGTCGTGCATACCGCAGGAGGAGGAGGAACAGGCCTAGGTGATGCCAGGTGTCGGAGGCCGGTGAAATTTATGCATTATTCGCGGTAAACTGATTCCACGACTTCCTCCGCGGCACAAGACGACACGAGCGTTCCAGGGCAAGGCGAAGGAATTACGACAATTGCACAACGACTCTGCTATCCGTCCACCTACAGTCGTACATCATCCATGGCTCCTGGAACGTTTCTCTCTACACTTGGGAGTTACAAAAAGGGGGAGCGGTTTTAACTCATAGGCATAGGGGAGAGAGAGAAGGGAAAAGTGCTTCGAGAGTGTAATGTGATGAGGGAGGAAAGGCTGAAAGGGTGACGGGAACTCATTCAAGAGGAGAGTATCAGGACACCTCTCCACCAGGAACTGATCTCTCTTTTTTTTTGTTATCTTTTGTTGGAGCAGCGTCTAGCGGGTTCTTCTGTTCCAATTTTTGTTTTCTGACCGTTGAGCTGCTTCCCTTGCACTAAAAAAAAAGGCATTTCGAAATCACAGAGAATAGGAGAGAGATATTCATGGCACCGATGCACAGTGAAGAGAAAATGAGGGTTTGCTGAAATGAAAAAAAAAAAAATCACCCAATGATCTATGGTGAGAGATATGAGCCGCCGCTGCCTGGTGACGAAAAGGGCAGAGGTGGCAGCGGTTGGTGATGCTTTTTTTTTTCGGATCTGATTTCCCGTTCGTGTGTTTATCTGTGACTGACAATTCCCTCCCCGCTGATGGAACTCGTTTTAGCGTCAAATGGAGAGAGCCTTCCATCTGGGCTTTATCGCCTAACATTACTCGCTAAAACAGAAGCCCATGCAATGACACTATTACGTAGGAAGTGCTTTCTCTCTCTCTCTCTCTCTCTCTCTCTCTCTCTCTCTCTCTCTCTCTCTCTCTCTCTCTCTCTCTCTCTCTCTCTCTCTCTCTCTCTCTCTCTCTCTCTCTCTCTCTCTCTCTCTCTCTCTCTCTCTCTCTCTCTCTCTCTCTCTCTCTCTCTCTCTCTCTCTCACACACACACACACACACACACACAGAGTCAAATTGTCTGTATCTTCCCCCCCTCCCCAAGAATCTTCCCAGGCCCAGAACTGTCAAAGAACACACCACCCTAAAGAAGTCTCTCGTGCATTGAAGTGACAGTATCGCTGAAAGACAGTGAGTGTGTGACCATGCGTTTGTGAGAGCAGGGAAGTGTAGTAGCATGGAGGAGCCACCCGGACCCCTGGTTATTAAGAGCGTCCAAGCACAGACACATTTCACAAGGCTTTCGTAGGAGCTGTGGGCATTAACAGGAGTACTTTTATGACCCTGGTGGTAGTTGGAGCATTCTTCTGTATCATGAATCTAAAAAAATACTCATTAGAACCCGATTGATCTCCTTTTCGGCCTTTGGAAATACTTGATGTGAGAGGCGGATGAGTCTGAGAATACCGAGCCACTGGACACCTGGGACACCGAAAAGACATGTGGCACCCCCCTTCCACCTATACCGGAGACCCAGCGACCCAGCCTGCCGACCACCGCAGACCCGAGAATGTGCAACGGTTGAATAATATATAACCAACGGACAAATGAAACGAAAGAGACGACTGAAGGCAAACTACTCTTCAATTCTGTGATAATTTACTTCACGGTCCAAACATTACGCTGCTGTAAAACGATCGGTAATAATGATGATGATAATAATAATAATAATAATAATAATAATAGGAATAACATTAAAATCATTGTTCTCTCTCTCTCTCTCTCTCTCTCTCTCTCTCTCTCTCTCTCTCTCTCTCTCTCTCTCTCTCTCTCTCTCTCTCTCTCTCTCACACACACACACACACACACACACATTCACATTCACGACAAGACAGTGGATCCTCGACTCACCTCTGAACTTGATGAACGACCCCCAAGGCAATACAAACGAGCTGGGGAACGTTTTTATTTCTGGGTTCCAAACGTTTTTTTCCCTCAATACACAAATATGCAATGGTCTAGCAGGGTGTCGATGTCTCTTGTGTATCGAAACAGCTATTTTTTATTTATTTTTTTATTTCGAAGATTGTCTATTTTATTCTCCTGTTTTTCATGCATAATTTTGATATAACCTTGTCTTCTTTTTTTGCAACTGTTTTCCACATATCTAATTTCACACACACTTTTCCGCTGCCGCTTTTGAAGGAAATGAATGTTCTAATCCAATCATTCTCGTTTTTAATCTCCGTCCTCCAACAGTACGGCACGTTTTTATTTTTTTTTTTTATTTTTTTTTAGTGTGTGTGTGTGTGTGTGTGTGTGTGTGTGTGTGTGTGTGTGTGTGACAGAGAGAGAGAGAGAGAGAGAGAGAGAGAGAGAGAGAGAGAGAGAGAGAGAGAGAGAGAGAGAGAGAGAGAGAGAGAGAGAGAGAGAGAGAGAGAGAGAGAGAGAGAGAGAGAGAGAGAGAGAGAGAGAGAGAGAGAGAGAGAGAGAGAGAGAGAGAGAGAGAGAGAGAGAGAGAGAGAGAGAGAGAGAGAGAGAGAGAGAGAGAGAGAGAGAGAGAGAGAGAGAGAGAAAATAAAACAGGCCACTCGGCGGTGACTGAAAAATCCCAGGTGGTAGCGGCGGATTCGAACCCGCGTCGTCCAGTACGCGGTGAATGCGGGGCCCGCACGCTAACCACTCAGCCACCGCCTCCGCTGGTATTTAGAATATTCTAGTATATTCATGGAGTGTTTTTTTCTCGAGCTCAGATTTCAACTTTACCTTCATCTCCACCTGTACTTCCTCTTCCTCCTCCTCTTCTTCCTCCTCCTCCTCCTCCTCCTCCACAATTTGACCTTTCCTCTTTTGTTTGTTTTGTGTGTACTCGCTATCATCTCAATACGTTACATAAGCAATGTCGATCTCTTGCTCCTCTCGAAGAACCATGCCACTACCGCCTCCCCTCCCCCAACTTCTCTCAGACTGCCTTCCTTCTCTTCACAAGACTTGGGAGCCGCCTCTTCCCTCGGGTCACCATCAACTCTCCTGAAACCTTCCCTCTCTCCTCTGACTTTCCTCTTATCCGCGTCTCTCCATCAAAGCGGATGTAAAGTTTTCTTCCCCTCGATGCCGCTCCCAATCACCGACATCGAGCGGCAGCGTCTGTGGAGGTTGTACATTTTTTATCATACTTTCGAGTTGGGGTTTAAATTTAAATGACTCGGAGAAGTTACGAAATATTTTTTTTAATTGTATGCGACTCACTGAGTGCATCCTGAAGCTGAGTGGTGGAGGAGAAGGACCCGAGATAAGTCTGGAGTTATCTATCAATCAAAACATGTGAAAAATATATAAGCAATGGATAAATCATATGAAAGAGACGACTGAAGGCAGGCTGATTTTTAATTCTATAACATTTTACTTCACGGTCCAAACTTTTTTGATTTATTTTATATTTCGAGGACGGAATCATCTAATTTTTCATTCTGTGACCTACACAATCACGAAAAAAACCCTCCCATTATCTGATATTTTCTCTTTGGAGTTTTTACGTTCCATAAACTTTTTCCGGTCTTTCACACACACACACACACACACACACGACCATAAGTCTCGGGAATAAGCTGACCTACTGTACGTAATCGACTAAAATACTTGAATGTAAAAAGTAGCGTCAAAGTCTCTGTTGCCGTGCTCTTTAATCTTCTCCAAAAAAACAAGAACTTTAAACTCATCCAAATGTCAAGAAACGCCTATCTATTTGAGCTTCACGTGTAGGCAACGAAGAGGGACCAGTCGTGAATAGGTAAAGGCTTTTAGTGAGTCTTCAGGCAATACTTTAGTTCACTTTCATTGTAGTTTGGGACTGAGTGTTTTTCCTGCTTTTTTTTGGGGGGGGAGGGGAACAACCAAAATTCATGAAAGATCTATATAAATGGCTCAAAACATCTATTTTTCCTCTATGACAAATCTCGAGTCTTCATTTAACTGGACTGAATGTATTGCTGCTGTCCGTAACACCTGCTATTTTTTTCGGATATAATAATGGCTGTTGTATTATAACTGTAACAGAATACATAAAGACTTGCCGAAACATTATTTTGCTCCGACGAAAAAGAATCTAAATATCGACATGGCGGACGTTCCCACAACCCGGCACTCTCGTAAGAAATCCGTCCCACGCATCAAAAGCCGCACTCAACTTCAGAGCGAAATGTTCACGTTGAAAGGTGTGTCAGAAAGCGATGTCAGTACCAGAGGGACTTGACAGCGCGGCGGCGTCATGTCCCTCCCTTACCAAGCAACACCTTCCTGCTTCCACCTCCTCCCGTCATTGCTTCACATCACTCCATCACCAACCACCACTTACTTCAGCCCTCTTATGAAACCCTTCCTTATGAGATTCCAAGCCCTTCTCCCTCTTTTGAAATTCTATAACCTGCCCGTTTCTGCTCAGGTCCCCAAACGTTTCCCTCATCATTCTTCATGCCTCATCATTGCCTTATTTTCTCTACCGATCCAGATTATCAGTTCCTTAACGTCATTCCATAATCTCTTCTTTTTTTCTTCTTGTTTTAAAATCCTCCCCATATCACCTTTACATTCTCCGCATCCCTTCATCTCCCTCTCTCTCTCTCTCTCTCTCTCTCTCCCATTTAGGCCCATTCCAAGATCGCACTAGTCCTTCGCGCCCCTTCACTACTTTCATGTTTCACGTCCCAGCACCTCCCTGCCGCCCTACACGTCCCATTACTCACCCAGTGCCTACACGTTTCCCGTCCAGCAGTGCCCAGGTAACACTATTACAGGATTGTACACCTGACACCCTCCCACCTGCGTTCCTTCCCCTCCAGAATGAACGTTCGCTCTAGATCTTCCCTCATGTGTCTGGATCAGAGACGGATCGCCTCACAGTCTATTATTCCCCCGGCAGTTTCCCTTAGTTCTTATGTTCTTATGTTCTTATATTCTAATTGGGTGTGTTTATTAAATGTCGAGATAATGGTCCGAGTTTCTTTGGACTGTTAAACACACACAAAAAAAATATTAATGTGCGATAAGGTTGAAGGTGACAGAACCAAATAATTTTATGAAGTAATGACATGAATATTGGAAACTCAGTCCTCTCAGACCAAGACCGGCAAAACCTCCTTGAGGATTTTTTTAGAACTTCACCTTGGTCTGATAGATGGGAGTTTGACTTGGATAAGTGTCGAATTTTTCATTAAAACAAATTCCTCATTCACGAATAAAGATGTAATACTACCACTATACAACATTTTAGTCAGACCGTACTTAGAACATAGCCTCTTTTCACCGATATATTTCATTCTAATTTCCTTTATTTTCACCACTCACTCATCCTCCTTACACACACCTTTTCATCCTCTCTACTCTCTCACGCCACACTCTCTCTCCACTTTTCACACCAGCTTTTGGCGGTTCTGTGGCCTCCACTCCGCTCGTTAGAGCTGTCGCCCTCAAGTTATTTTTTAGCACTTCAGAAAACAATTTGGAGCTTAATCGTATCATTGTGTGGGGGCGGGTATGAGAGGAAGGGGGGCTGCCAGAAACATTCCCGCCGCCGCGCTGGGTGATTTTGCCGTGGCACGTACGCCCGTCAGGCGTGTAGGTGTCGTTGTAGTGGTCCAAGATGAGCGGCCACAGTTCCGTAAAGATCTTTCCGTGGATAAAAAAAAAATATAAAAATAAACTTTTTGCCAATATCCATATTCAAGAACTGGTGCTTGCCGAAGTGTTTGCTGGGGATAAGGGAAATATTTATACCGGCCTTATGAGCGAGCAGACCGGTGACGTAAGTTTCGTCGACCCAGAGATAATTGACTGAAGGAACTGCCTCCAGGAGTCTGGGGACCTCCTTTGTGGGGACTACAGTCTACAGTCATTAGCTCGTTATACGTCAAGCAACAGAACATTTGTGTTATTAAGAGTAAATGGTGGTTAAAAAGGGAAGGTTGGAGGAAGAGGAGGAGGAGAAGGGAAAAAGCAGGGGTGGAAGAGCAGGAAAGGAAAGGGATGGGACAGCCGTAGATGCCGAGGAGGAGGTGAGCACACGAACTGGCGAGGAGGGGAAGTGAGTAGAAGCTTATCAAGAGGTTACGTGGGTGCGTGGGAGAGCCAGGGGAGGACGGCGACATAGAGGACACTTAGTGCAGCTCCGGACACGAAAGGGAAACGAAAACTAATGTTGGCGGATCCTTCTTCCCTTGCCTCGAGCGTTTAGTCTTTGCCTGCCGTGACTTTTACCTGGCTGCAAATTACGTCCAGCATCTTTATCCTGCTCCCCAATCCTCCGCTTATTTCCCGTTCCTCCCGCAGGCCCTCCCATGACCCGCCTTGGCTTAGATCTCCAGTGAGGTGCGAAAGTAGCTGCGAGCTGAACCCACGGGAGGAGGGAGAGCCCGTGGAGTTACGACAGGTGGCGGGGCAGGTGAGAAGGAAAGCGGTGATGGAAAATACCTCATACTTTGTGCGTGTGTGTAATGCTAAAGGGTGGGTGAGAGAGCGAGAGCGAGAGAGAGAGAGAGAGAGAGAGAGAGAGAGAGAGAATTATTGATTATGAGACAGAATTATTGATTATGCGGTTGAAAATAAAATGAAAATTCTAAAACCACTCATACACATACCCAACAAAAGAATAAATATATTAACAAAATAAAAATAAACAAGCACACACACACACACACACACACACACACACACACACACACACACACACACACACACACACACACACACACACACACATTTTTAGTCGGTGAAAATAACACCTAACAAAAAAAGGGGCTGTATAAGGCTAGCATAAAAAAGCTCTTAGTTGTCGAAAAAGTATTGCCGGCCCAATGCTTCCCCTTGCCTCGCGTCTCCATAAATCTCCCGGCGTGACACAACAATTTGCCTTTCGGATGCTTACGGGAGATGTATGTGATGTGATGTATGCTTACGGGAGATGTTTTCTGTGGTGCATCGTAGTTACTTGCGAAGGGGAATCGATCACAGGTGTATTTGAGGGATAAAAAGACAGACAGACACACGAAAAAAAAATCCAAAATATATTAACACCGTCTCTACCAAGTGATATATGTGAGATCATCCATGTTAACTCCTCGTTGGTTTTCCCACCTTCCTGTGCCCCAATGCGACCAACTCGTCCATCACTGAATTATAAGGAACGTGAACATGCAACATCTCTAGATTTTCATGTTTAATTTAAGAGGAGTAAAGTGAATTTCCTTGTTGTTCTCTTGCGTAGATGTTCACTTTCCTCCACGGCGTACGCTCCCCATCAGTTAGTTAGTTGATGATGATAATGATAACAAGAACAACAGACAGTAACAACAACAACAACAACAACAAAGAGAAGAAGAAATAGAAGAAGAAAGCATAAGAAAAGAAAAGAAATGGTGTTAATCTTCGTGGGTGTACCTGCCGTTGTTCACATATGTTATTCAATGGTCTTGCGGCTTTCACGAACTGAGCATCGCCGTCAAGGTAACGTTAGGAGGGTCGGTCAGTAATAATAATAATAATAATAATAATAATAATAATACGTGTTACAAAGCAAATTCGAGCCACAGACGAAACCCTTTACCAGCGCAAGTGCTCATTTCATTTCCCTCCTGCGGCAGACCAGCACAGACCTTCGCATGCGGGACTAATGGCGGGACACAGTGGCCGCTAATCCATAATCACATTACGTCAAGATCAAACTCGGGCCGCACGCCGTTGAAGCCTCCCCGATGTCCCTTTTTTCCCGTCGAGTTACAGGTAGTGGCGAGGATTACACGTGAACCGCCAAGTGACCTGCATAGTCTAGACGCCATTGTGTTCCTGCTGTAATGCCGCAGACCTCCGTGATTTGACCGATTGGTATTCGAACTGTATTTATTCTAGACAGTAAGTAAATCTCGTAATAGTCATCTCTGCCGTAAAAAAGAATAATTGTCACCTCTGCCGTAAAAAAAAATATAGATAACTCATCTCTGCCGTAAAAAATGGGAGATAACTGCCGTAAAAAATGGACATAACTGCCGTAAAATAAATTGGAGATAACTCATCTCTGCCGTAAAAAATGGGAGATAACTGCCGTAAAAAATGGACATAACTGCCGTAAAATAAATTGGAGACAAGTCACCTCTGCCGTAAAACTGAAAAATGGTCACATACGCCGTTAAAAAATGGGATAAAACAACAGGCAACATAAGCAAGATAACACAAGGCAACTGAGAAAAAATATATATGAATTGGTAGAAAATATGAGTGAAGAATGCGGAAAATGCGACTTTAACAGATTAATTTCTTTGCCGGAAACGATAAATTTGAAGATGACATAAGATACATTTAGAGGAAGTATTAACAGGATGCAATATAAGATTCAAACAGATGGTTTACTTCGCGGGAAACAAGATGAAAGACAAACCCTACGAAAGACTGAATAAAGAAAATAGAAGATGTGAGAAAAACAACAAAGATATATATAAAAAAAAATGTACTAACAGGATGCCGTATATGATTTCAACAGATAGCTAATTTTACAGGAAACAAAAGGAAAGAGAAACCAAACGAGACACGGAGAAAAGGAAAGAAAAAAGGGTGAGGAAAAACAACAAACAGATAAGGGATAAAAAAAAAATGTTGAGGGCGCGGGGCTCCTCCAGGACGCCGCGGCCCAACAGGTGAAGGCGATGAGGGCGGCGAGGTGATGGAGGGACGCTGAGGACCCGTCACGGCGAGGCTGATGTAGGAGGCAGCGGGAGAAGCGTCCAGAGCGGCGGAGGGGAAGAAAACGAGGCGGGGGAGGGAGGAAGAAGAAGCAAGACCATAGAAAAAGGGGGAAAAAAAGGCGGGGTAGGGAAGGAGACGAAGCAAAAAGAATAAAAAAAGGGAAAATAGAGAATGGGGAGGTAAGAAAAGTAAGCAGGTCTAAAACTGGAGAAAGGGGAGAAAGGTGACACATGGATAGGGTAGAATAGGAGAGAATGGGAGGAGGGAAATAAGATGGGAGATTACGAAAACTGAGGGATGAGGAGGCATGGGACGTAGCGAAAAGGAGAAAATGAGAGAAGAAAGGGAAAGGGAGACGAGTAGAAAAGGGAAGGAAGGTGAGACATGGATAGGGGTAGAATAGGAAAAAATGAGAGGAGGAGGCAAAGGAGAAGGGAAGGTATGAAAAAGAAGGAGTGAGGAGGCAAGGAAAGAAAAAAAAATAGGAGGAACTACAGAATAATAAAGGGAAAGCATAGGAGATGAGTGGCTATAGAAGTAAAGTGTAAAGGAAAGGAAAAGGTACAGCAGATAAGAAGGAAAATAAATAAAGAGAAAGGGAGGTACAGAATGAGATGATGAAGCAGGAAGGAGAGAACGGGACATAGGAAAAGGGGAGCAAAGGCAGGGAAACGAAGAGGCGTGTAAGAGCCAGAAACAACAGTAATCGACGAAGTAGGAAAGACCAGCACACTGACAGACAAAAAATGTATGAGCTTAGAGAAATAGGCATATAAGAAAGGACAGTTAAGACAGGAAAAGGAGGGAAGAGTAAGATGAAAATATGTGTGAGGTAGAAGCAATAACGAGCATAGGAAAGAAAAGGTACACAGGAAAAGATGGTAGCGAGAAATATGAAGAAAAATGAATAAATTTGGAAGACAAAGATGCAAAAAAGAAGGCAGAACGACGCTTAAAGGACAGGGAAAGAAAACAGACTTATGGGAAAAGAAAGGGAAAGAAAATAAAGAGCGTGGGGTGAGGAAGAAAAAGTGCGGTGAAGGAAACTCGCCGAAGAAAAAAAAATCAAACGAAAACTGAAAGAAAACCCATTCGTAAAAAAAAAAAAGAAGAAAAGTAAGCTATGAGCGGGGTTATGAACCATCAAAATAAGAAAACGTAGACCATAAAGGAATAGAGTAAAGGGAGAGAGAGGGAGAGAGAAAAGTGGGTACAAAAAAGAGAAAATATACTAGAGAAAAAAAGAGAGTGTGTCGGGGGAAGGAGGTAAAAAACACACAAGATAGACTGAAAACGGAGTAAAAGAAACCGACAAGGAACGAGAGACAGAGAGAGAGAGAAAGAGAGTGCTACACCGCTGGGAGGAATGAAGGTCAGATTGATAAAAGTAAAAGAAACAGAGAGAGAGGGACAAGCAGAAAACAATTTAGAGGAAGTGAAAGACAGCATCGACACAAACAGACAAGGGAACAGGGAGAGGGAGAGCAACGCGGCGGCCTAAGAAAAATAGCGTGGTAAGGTGGAAGGGAAAGAAAATGCCAAAATAGGGTGAGAGAGGGCGTGAGGTGTGGGAAGGGTAAGCGGCGAGCCTGAAGGGACGGGGGATGGGCGGCGATACGAGGAAACAAGGACGAGGAACCAGAGAGGGAAGAGGGAAAAAATCGGGCAAGCGACAAACAGAAGAGATCCCTTTAACATGAGACGGAGGAGGAGGAGGAGGAGGAGGAGGAGGAGCGTTTTGCGGTGTATACTCGGAACAGTGTAGCACTCAAGCGAGGAAACAAGACTACACACACGCACACACAAGTTTTAGATAGATAGACAGATAGACATAGATATACATACATACACATACACAGAATTGAAGACGAGACAAAGAATGATATAGACAAAATGAGGGAGAGAGTGGGGGGAAGAAGCATCAAGAGGGGGGGGAGGGAAGACGAGAAAAAACGGTGTCGGGCTGATGGGAGTCACTTGTCAGTAAAATATTTCCGGCAATATTTCACGCCCCGGAGCTGAATGGCAGAGGGCAATTTTTTTTTCCCCTTTTTTAAGAGTTGAGATTCAAGAGGCGAGAAATGGAGGCAAATGAGACATCTAGTGCGCCTAAAATATAGGAGGGAGAGAGAGAGAGAGAGAGAGAGAGAGAGAGAGAGAGAGAGAGAGAGAGAGAGAGAGAGAGAGAGAGAGAGAGAGAGAGAGAGAGAGAGAGAGAGAGACACACACACACACACACACACACACACACACACACACACACACACACACACACACACACACACACACACACTCACCTACATTAAAAGGGACAAAAACCTACACGAAGTCTCCTCCTCCTCTTCCCTTTTTTGGGGGAGGTCCTTATCCTATTTTCCATTCAACCTCTACATCATTTGGCGTCATATTCAACTTATTATTTTTTTTCATACTATTCATATATTTCTTTTAGCGCACTCCAGCATCCTCTTGTAATCCTCATCGACCCCTTTTTTTTTATACTACTTTGCCTCTATTTCTGTACGTCCTCTTCCTCTCCCGACCATCGTAACGCTTGTCGTCGTCATCGTCCTCCTCCTTCTCCTAATAAATCACTTGCTTTCCCACTCCTCCCCCGTCGTCGTCCTCCTCCTCCTCCTCCATCACTTGCATTCCCTGTCGTCCGTCCTCCTCCTCTTACTAGATCACTTGCCTTCTTTGAACTCCGCTAAAAACATCACCAGCGTCACCACTGCTCAGATCATGTACACTTTTCTCCCAGACTTTGCAGCGCTCAACACTTCTTGTCACCGTGATTTTGTAATTGAATTAAGTCGGAAGTTTAACTTTCTTTACCATCTTCACTTTTATATCATTTTTGTTTGTCATGGAAACAGCTACACACACACACACACACACACACACACACAGACACACACACCACACGCAAGCAATCCTTCCCAACACCAACGTGCACAAACATCCAACACCTTTCCTTTATACCTCACCAGAAGCTATACGCGAGAAAAAGTAGCTGGCAGAATACTATAAATTGTGAGTTATGGAAAGTCCTTCAAGCGGCCTGAACAGAAGGCCTTGGAACCTCTCCAAACCAATCGGCAATAACTTCCACCTCGAAACGTTTGACTTCGATGTGTGAAATCTATCCGCGCGGGGAAGTTTGGTGAGCCGACAGGATAGAAAGAAGGAAAGGGGAGGGGGAGGGGGTTGAGCGAGAGAGAGAGAGAGAGAGAGAGAGAGAGAGAGAGAGAGAGAGAGAGAGAGAGAGAGAGAGAGAGAGAGTGTGTGTGTGTGTGTGTGTGTGTGTGTGTGTGTGTGTTTGGTGCGGCACTGAGAACAACACAGGTCTGTTCAATGCCAGCGTTGATTACTTGGAAGACAGAAAAACTAATTGCATTTAGATGTTTTCTCGGACACAAAAGCAGACAATGTACCCCAAAATACACACACACACACACACACACACACACACACACACACACACACACACACACACACACACACACACACACACACACACACACACACACACACACACACACACACACATTCTTTCAGCCGTGGGTATGAGTGAAGGGATTTCTCTGCAACGAGGGAGCAGAAAAGACTATAGCGTTACTGACACTCTCTTGAGATTGATAGACTATTTCGTTTCTATCACTAAAAGAAAAACGAGAGGTATACATGGACAGAGAGACAGACAGACAGACCTACGTTGCCAGATTGTCGTACTCAGCCTCTTATAGTTACCAACTTCCGATCCAAAACTGTCACCAATAACGAGATCCATTTATATTGATCGTTAAAATAGTTAATTCCTGATGTTTCTTGGCAATAGTTAGGCGTCAGAAACCGGTAAATACTATGCTCTGAGTACGATAATCTGGCAACGGTGAGACAGACAGATAGACAGACAGATACAGACAGACACAGACAAACGCTGCCTACACTCAGCCATTTAGACAGGATCTGTTTGCCTTGCTTGCCTTCTCGTAGAGGTGGAAAAGCAGCTTGCACAACAGCCACTTACAGGCCCAAGAGTTGGCTGTGCTAACAGACAAACACCAACACTCGGGAGACCAAGCACGATGCACTACCCTCCCTCCTCCTCCTCCTCCTATTTCTGCTCCTCCTTCTCCTCCTCCTCCTTCTCCTCCTCTTCCTACTACTCTATTTCCACCTGCTCTTCCTCGTTCCTTTTTTCTCCTTCTTTCTTGTTATGCTTTCTACTTGTTGTTGTAGTTGTTGGTGGTGGTATTGGAAGCTGTTTTCTTGTTGTTGTTGTTGTTGTTGTTGTAGGTGGTGGTGGTGGTGTCGGTGGTGATTGTGGTTGTTGTTGTTGTCGTCATCATCATCATCATCATCATCTCCTCCTCCTCCTCCTCCTCCACCTCCACCTCCACCTTCACCTCCTCCTCCTCCTCCTCCTCCTCCTCCTTTTCCTCTTCCTTCTCCTCCACTTCAACCTCCACCTCCACTTCCTCCTCCTTTTCCCTTGTCTAATTTCCTTTGATGTGCAGTTTTATTCGTCTTACGCTCTGAAGCACCATCAAGAAGGACAAAGACCTCCACCACCCACGGCGTGTAGGGGATCCAGTGCGTCCCTCACTTCCAGGCAAGGCACAACGTCTATCCTGACAAAGGCGAGGACAAAGGTGCGGATAAGGGTAATTTGTCAGGAGGAGGCTGTGAGGAAGTGGTAGAGGCGATGAGTCCACTGTAAACAGGTACTATAAAATGGCGGTTTCCTTTCATTTCTCCATCTACAAGCGTGAATTCTGAAAGACGTCGCACAAGAGCGTTTCTAGCTTGTGTTTTTGGTAAGTAATGAGTCCGATATCGTTGGTTACTTGTGATAGATATTCAAACTATTTTTTTTCAGTAACATATATGAATCTTGATGTATACAAAGAAAGCCCACATCTTATGAAAACCCCAAACATGCCAATTTGCATCGATAATATACCACACAGCACAAGAAAGGCAAGCTGGTATCAAAGTCTAATGAGATCATACGCCCAGAGTAATGATCCCAACGTTTCCCTGTAACTAGGCGCACAAACACACACACACACACACACACACACACACACACACACACACACACACACACACACACCGTGAGCACTCAATGACATGGGCGGCATTTACTCGTTGTTCACCATCGTGTTCCACTTGTTAACCCGGTTCACACACCTTTATCGATAGAAAGTATCGGCCGCAGCACTTACTGACCCCATGACTTTCCAGGTAATTGGACCTCTACGTTAAAGTCCAGACGAAAAATCCCAAACTTCACTCGTGACAACACTCGCCCATTTCCACCGCGACAGGAACAAGTAGACATCGGCCGCGGCGAGGACAAGCTGGCTCAGTGACCGCCGCCCACCGAGATGGCCTGCGAGGTTCGGCGCCGCCCACATCACCAAGATAGCGAACAAAGACAACAATGGCACTGCCTCAGGCGCCGACATGTGGACCGTGTAAATGGTGATACAACAGCTTACACAGAAAATGGAGCTGACCAGTCCCTTTCTTCCCTCTTCTACTTCATACACTCTCCCTCTCCCTCCTCTCATCTATTTATTTTCTTCTCTACTTTCGTCATTTCTTTTGGGGAGGAGGTGGCTGAGTGGTTAGCGGGTGATCCACACGACCCGGGTTCAAGTCCCACGGTAAGACGCTGACAATTTTTAACCATCGTCGAGTAGCGGAAAATTACCCACATGCTGCCCAGGTCATCAATCAACCCTAACTTCAGCGCCTTTGATCAAGAAGAGTACCGGGGGGCAGCAAGGGCAAAGCTAGTCATATATCACGGCAGCCACTTAAAGTAAAATTCGCCTGCACCACTAACGGGCTGGGGTCATCCACTAGGCCCCTGCAGAGAACCTAACGACGCTATAGGCAACACATAAGAAAAAAAGAAAAAAAAGGATAATAGTCTCAATCATTTTCTTCCTTTTTCTGCTACAGTTCTTGTCTTTATCCCTCTTTTTATCTTATTCCTCTGTACTCTATTCAGGGGCAGTAAGTAGCGGGCTTTTTTTTCATTATTGTTTTTTTTTTACGCCCTTGAACTGTTTCTTTTGCTGTAAAAAAAAAGTAGATTCCTATCTTAAGCAATTTTCTCTGCTGCCATTACTTCGTCAGCAAATGGTGTACTACTGTCCTTCCTTTCTTTTCTTTTCCATCTCTGACCCCTCCTTTCCTCCTTCCACTCGCCTTCAACTCTCCTCGACTAAGTTATTTTCTTGTCTACTACCTCGCGCCCTACTCTTTTTCTTTTTATTCCTTTACTACCTCCGACACCTGTCTTCCTACTTCTTTCCATTTTTCTCTCTCTCTTCCTTAGAGGTGTCCGTTTCCTATCTTCTACACCTTTCTCTGCTGGCATAGCTTAATCTATTTGGGACATACTCTCTCTTCTTTTCCTTTTTTGTACCGCTAACCTTTCCCTTTCTCCTCCCCTCGCTTTCTTTTCATCTTTCAGTAATTCATTTAGTATTTTCCACGCATTCTCACTACTTTTATTCCTCTCCCTTCCTTATTCACCTTGCCACTCTCTTTTTTGCTTTGCCGTTCCCCAGTTCATTTCTAATCTCATTCACATCCCCTCTTTGCTTTCTTTCCTTCCTCCTTTTCTTCTCTTTCAAAACCTCATATCCTTGCGTACTCTCTTTCTTCCATTGCTTCACATTATCCTCTTTTCTTCTTCCGTACTATTCCTCTGTGTTTTATTCACCTATTTTTATCACTACGAAAGAAGGGAAGGAGAGGAAAGGAATGGAAAGGGAAGAGAAGGAAGGGAAGAGAAGGGAAAGGGATGGGAAGAGAGGGGAGGAGAGGGGAGCGGAGGTTAAGAGAAGGGAAGGGAAGGGAAGGGAAGGGAAGGGAAGGGAAGGGAAGGAAAGGGAATACAACTGAAGGAAATGCGAGTGAACAGAGCCGAAGGAACAGAAAAAAAAATGAGAATAGAAAGAAAAGGATAAAAAGGAAGAGGAAGGGAAAAAGGAAACCAAGAAAGACAGGAATAAAAGGGCAGGGGAAGGAAGAGAGCGCGGAAAAAGTAAGGAAAGTGGAGAGAAGGGATTGCAGCAGCGGCGGCCTTCTACGAGGAACATGGAAATAGCTGAATTTTGTCGATGGAGCGGACAGCCAACGTTGTGTCCGCCGCAGCGAAACGTCACCAAGGAGTCCAATATAAGAAAGGAACGAAAGGGTGGGCGACAAAGGTGGAGAAAGACAGGAGGAGGAGGAGGAGGATTAGGAGGAGGAGGAGGAGGAGGAGGAGGAGGAGGAGGAAGAGGAGGGAACTGAGTACGTTAGGAAATGATCAAGAAAAGGGTGAGAGAATGATAGGAATGGTAAAGAAAAAAAAAAAAGCAAATCAAGTAAAGATTAAACAAAGGATGGTGATGGTAACTGTGTGTGTGTGTGTGTGTGTGTGTGTGTGTGTGTGTGTGTGTGTGTGTGTGTGTGTGTGTGTGTGTGTGTGTGTGTGTGTGTGTATATATCTGTAAGTACTATTCCCGAAGATATCCTGACATTTTCACGTTCCTGGAGCAGACGTTCAGAGTCAGCGTTTGGATGAGTCAAAGTCTCTCCCGCCGGAGCTCCAGACACGTATCAAGACGCCCGGGTGACTGACCTAAATTAAAAGCAAGGAACTCGGTGGTCTGTAATTCGTTAGTTTTGATTCTTTTTTTCAGTCTCTCTCTCTCTCTCTCTCTCTCTCTCTCTCTCTCTCTCTCTCACACACACACACACACACACAAAGAGATAGCAATGAACTTTTTGAACCCTAATTTAACCAAGAACAGACAAGCATAGAAAATTATTGAAGAATTTCGTTGCAGGCAAAAACAAACTGACATAAAAGCATACACAAGAAACAAAACAAAACAAAAAAACAATAATTAAACAAATATAAAATAACAGAATATAAAAATAGAACGCAAGACTGCAGGCAACATATCTAACATCATAATACACACAAAAAATAACAACAAATAAAGAATAACGGAATGCAGAAACACAACGCAACACAACTCACGAAGGAAACAACGGCGGGGCGGGGCGGGGCGGGGTGGAGGCGAAGCTTACCGGGGGAACACAAAAGAGGAGTACGAAAGACAGGCACGTCACTCCGAGCTCCGTTGAAAGCGAGACTGACGCGTCCACGGATGTGTGTGTTCCGTTCCGTTGCTCCTCAAAGGAAGGAGCATTAAGGGTAAGCCTCCGTTTAAGCAACGCGAGCCAGCAATTATGAGAGAAAATTGGCAATCACGAGAGAGGTAGGAAGGATTCTGTTTGCGTGAGGGAGAGGGAGGCGGAGGAAGGAGGAGAATAGAGAGAAGCGGCCTCGTCTTTGCTTGGGTGTAGCATTCATTTGTTTTCTTATTATCACACTTCCTCACTCACTGCAGCGGTGTTGTTGTTGTTGTTGTTGTTGTTGTTGGTGGTGGTGGTGGGGTATAGTGGTAGTGTTTGTGTTGGTGTGGGTGATGAATTGTCGGGTGAGGGTGGTGGAATGGTGGTGGTGATAGTAGCTAGTAGTAGTAGTAGTAGTGGTGGTAGTAGTAGTAGTAGTAGTGGTGGTAGTAGTAGTAGTAGTAGTAGTAGTAGTAGTAGTAGTAGTAGCATATTTTCATCATCGCCAGATGCAAGACACCCAAAACATCATTACATAAAAAAAGAACAAAAAAAAATCACCCAAAAATAAAAACACATGAATGGAAGAAGGAATAAGATGACAGCTCCGAAAGAAACGAAAAAAAAAAAAAAAGCATCTTGCCTCTCTAATGACACAAATAAAACACTGGACAAAAATAAAATAAAGCGCGATACGAGACCTAAAAAAAATGTAAAGGTTGAAGACCTCGTCCACACACACACACACACACACACACACACACACACATTTACAACTAGTAGGCAGGAATGACGTTTATTGTTTGTTCCTCATTCCTGAATAATTGTGTTGTAGTGTGTGTGTGTGTGTGTGTGTGTGTGTGTGTGTGTGTGTACGCGCGTGTGAGCAAGCTTTTTGATGCCAGAACAAGAAAAATGCATACTATTTTGTATCAGAGAGAGAGAGAGAGAGAGAGAGAGAGAGAGAGAGAGAGAGAGAGAGAGAGAGAGAGAGAGAGAGAGAGAGAGAGAGAGAGAAGGTAGGTAAAGGGACTATTATAATATATCTTTCATCACTATTTTCAAGCTGACTCTTCTGGACCTCCTAACTGTATGCCTCCACTGCTCTTCTACTCTACTTCGTATTTCGATTGCTATCCAACTCCCCACTGCAAGAATAACCCACTATCGTCATTCTTTCATCGCTTTCACAGGTATACTCTAGAAAACCCTTCGTCTGTACTTCTTCCTATGACTCTACAGCTTTCAAGAGAGGAGGATCTAGACGTCTGACCAATCTACTCTGACCATCTGCTTTTGTGGGACGAATTTTTCAGGTCCATTTTATGTTTTCATAGTGACCTTGAACTGCCATACACACACACACACACACACACACACACACACACACACACACACACACACACACATACACACACACGGTCACACACACGCACATGTTGATGGACAGGAAGACTGACAGTAAAAGAAAGGGAGGGGAACACATAAAAAAAAGCAAAAGAACGAGCAAAAAATAGAAAAAAATGGATTTAAAAAGAGAATTGCGGTGAGAGGGATGGATGACTTTGGAAAATGGGAGGAATTTAACAGCAACATGCAATATTTTGAGATTATCCAACTGGTCTCTCTCTCTCTCTCTCTCTCTCTCTCTCTCTCTCTCTCTCTCTCTCTCTCTCTCTCTCTCTCTCTCTCTCTCTCTCTCTCTCTCTCTCTCTCTCTCTCTCTCTCTCTCTCTCTCTCTCTCTCTCTCTCTCTCTCTCTCTCTCTCTCTCTCTCTCTCTCTCTCTTTCTCTCTCTCTCGGTTTCCTCAAGTGTCTGGACAAGAAGGGAAATGTAAATCCTTCGTCCTCCCCACTTTCCTCCCTCCCTCCCTCTCCCCCTCTGCCTCCTCTCAGCACCAGCAAGTAACGAGGAGACCCATGGCCCCAAACCCTCTCGATTACTTGCAATAAAAGAAATTAAATGGCCTGAGACGGAGAGGGGAATAAGGATTAAGGAGGACGAGGAGGAAGAAGAGTAGGAGAGTGGTTGAAGGAGGAGAGGGACTTGTGTTGTTGGAGAAAGAGGAGGAGGAGAAGGAGGAGGAGGAGGAGGAAGGCTAGTGAGCTTATACGAGGAAGCATGGAACCATAAAAAAGTAAGCAACAGAAAGACGGCCGGTTTGCTTATAACGAGGCTCCTTTCTTTAGTATTTTAACCTACTCGTCAATAAGAAGAAACATTTATTAAAAGCACTACTAGCTGTATCTAACTACGCGAACGTTTAATTACAACACTTCTGTCTCAGCAAAGTAAAAATGTCAGTGCAACGTTTGCGATTTTTAGGCGAGTTGTTCGTTTTTATCCGAACTTTTTTCTGCGAGGAGGATGTTACGTGGTTGTTAGTCGATGCGAGGTGAAAAAAAACATCTCCAACGAATGTCTGAGTAACACTGCCCGGCTTGGATATGCACAGGATTGGGAGGAGGAGGAGGAGGAGGAGGAGGAGGAGGAGAATAAAAAAAAAAGATAAAAAAAAGGAGCAGCAACCAAACAAAAATCGAGAATAACAAAATAAACGAAAGAAAAAGATGATGCTGGCAAATGACGAGGACGACAAAGGGAAATAGTGATGACGACAGCGAACATAAAAATAATACCAGACGTCCGATGATGATAGAAGTGAGGTAACGTTGGGGGCATAAAGTCGCGTCGCGTTGGCGCTCATCTCCTCTCCGGGACGCAGGGCAAGTCTGACATTCAAGTAACCACAGTGTATGTTCCCCAAGTTTCCCCAGGTACCCAATTACTGACCAACTCGAAAGGGAGGATGAACAGCTGGGAGGACTGTGCGCGGACTGTCCTGGATGGGTTCTAACAAGAGCCCACGGATTCATAGCTTGATGTGTTATCCACTTCACCACGGAGGAGACTATGCCGAAGATACACACGGAAATGACGTCTAACTATTGCGGAATTAAGACTGGTAACAATGACACGTGGCGTACCTGAAGCCTCAAAGAAAGACACAGAGGTAACGGACGGGGACGAATGACAGGAACACACGAGTCAGGTAAAAAGAAAAATGTGTGTGTAAGGGAATAGACATTTTTTACGGCTTGGGCTCCATCACTACCACTAGAAAGGAAACAAAAATAAAAAGAGCAGCGTGGAGGGGAAGAAGGAAGGCACCATGGGAAAAGGAAGGAGGGAGAATGCTGGAGAGAGGGAGAATGGGAGGGAGAGGGGCAGAGGAGGAGGAGGAGAAGAACTTGGCCCAAAAGTTTTCTGTTTTCGTTGGCTGGTCTATGCGGGGTCCACCCTCAGCCCCTGCTATACGAGAGGAGACATATGAGAGGGGAAACTGCTGGGGCGGCGAAGGTACTGCGAGGGGACGTGAGGGGGGCGAGGATGGAAGGGTGAGTGAGGTCTGAGGGCGAGGAGGTGGGTGCCGAGGGGAAGATGATGTGCCCGGCCGAGGGGGAAGAGCAAGGAAAAAATGCAAAAGGGGAAAAGAAAAACCCTTCCTACCGTCGCTAGTGGCTTGACTTTTATATTCTTTACTTGGAAGTGGCGAGGTTTTTGGACGTTTACTTCCTTTTGCGAGCTCAATCTGAAAGGGAAAACCACGACAGCCAAACCGACGGCCAGGAATAAGTCTTTAGTATATGAACTTCAAAAACCGCCCAATGCTAGGACACTAAATACAAGTCAACCAGATTTTGAACGAACGAGGACGCGAGTCAAGGGTGAAAGGAGTTCTAGGAAAGGGAAAACATCAGAGGGATTACAGAAAAGATAATATAGAATGCAAAGAAGGAAATACGAGGGGAAATGCGAAAATATGAAAGGAGAGGATGCGACGTAAAGGAAATGGGAGAGAGGGGAAGGAAAGGGGTCGAAAATTTAACTAGAAGGAAGCAACGTAGAGTAAAGGAGAACGAAGAGAAATAATGAGACCTTGAACACTTCTATACACACACTGAAAGAAGCCCAAACACATTCAAACAGACAAGTATTCCTAAACATATATGAATAACGTGGTGCAAGATTTTTTTAACCAATGGGAAGTCTCGATCTTCCCCAAAAAACGCAAACTTATCATCTAAAACCAAGGGAGCATCAATTAAAACACATCACTCCTCAGGGGGCGAGGAACGAAGGGCCCCATGCACACGAGACGCTAGCCCCGCCAACACTGCCCCGTCAATAACGCCGACGTCAACACAACACAACGACCTCTAGTGGCGGCGGCTTCCCGGAGTAGTTTTGTTTACCAAGAAGCCTTTACGAGACACAATAGAGCCCGCCACGCTTCTGCTTATCTGGGAGGAACACGCTACACGGAGGGAGGAGAGATAGGGAAAGAGAAGCGACTGGGAAGGATGAGATGAGGAAGGTAAGTCTGAAAAGGAAGAGATAAAGGAAAGAAGCGGGTAGGGAAGGGCAAATAAGGGAGGAAAGTGAGACGGAAGAAGAGAAAGAAACGCGATGGAAGAGAGGAGGGACCGGAGGAACTGGGAAGGAAAAGAAAAAGAAAAGAAAAGGGTGGAAAAATAACGAAAAAGGAAGGAAAAGAGGACGGAAAGAAAGAGGAAAGGTAAGAAAATAGGAAAGAATAAGAACTAGAACGATTTAGAGAAGGAAACAGAAAAGAAAGTGAAGAAAATGATAGCAAAAATGAGAAGCAAAGATGAACAGAGGGAAGAAGAAGAGGAAAGAGAATGAGGAGTAGGAGGGGACTCTAAACCTTCAACGAGAGAGAAAGGAAGGCAATGGAAGGGGAAGAAAAAGGGAGGAGAGATAGAGAATTGAAGACGTAAGGGAAAGATGGTAAAGGGAGTGGAAGAGAGGCAGAGGGAGGTAGTGACGGGAGGAGACACAAAACTAGGATGGAAAAGGAGGGAGAGGAAGCAAAGGAAAGGACATGGAGGGAAAATGAGAGGGAGAAACAAAGAGAAAACAGGGGAGGAGAGGCAGGAGGGAGAGAGTAGGAGTAGGAGACTCAAAATTAGGACAGGAGAGGAAGATCAAGAAAAGGGAAGGAAAGGAAAGGAAAATAGGGAAGAAATAGAAAACATAAAGGAAAGATAGGGGAGGAGAGGCAGGAGGGAGAGAGTAGACGTAGAAGGAGACTCAAAATTAGGATAGGAGAGGAAGATCAATAAAAGGGAAGGAAATGGAGGGAAAACAGGAGGAAGAAATAGAGAAGAGAACATAAAGGAGGGATAGTCAGGGAAGGAGAGGCAGGAGGGAGAGAGTAGTAGAAAGGGACTGAAAACTAGGATGGGAGAGGAGACAGATCAAGGGAAGGGAAGGAAAAATGGGGCATGATAAGGACATTTTCCGAGTCATCCATAAACATTGTGGACTGACTCCGCGTCGTCTGCCGGGTCCCTCGCAGACAAATCACGTTCCTTATGTAAGCATATATTACGTATGTATGTTTATGTATGTATGTATGTATGTATGTATGTATGAGTGTGTATGTAAGTTTATTCTGCACTTATGTTATTATTTTAAGATTTCTGAATATCCTGGTATTATTTCATAGTATCCATCATTAATGTTTTATAGACGAAATTCTTGGTATATAATTTAGTGTTCGATTTGGTTCAGTTGCTCTGTATTGCTTCTAATATTATAATGCCATGTCTTGGAAGTCACGACGTAGCTTATGGGCCAGGAGGGCTTTTTCTGAGATATTTCTGCAATTTGTGACTGCGTTAATTTAAAGACGTGGAATTTGCAGTCAACGAAAATCTCCTATCTTGCTACCCACCTCAGCATACAGTTGTGTGTGTATGTATGTATCTATGTATATAAAAAGAGAAACAGACATATAAAAACAAGGAACCTCATAGCAGATATAATACTGAAATACGAAAAAAAACAAGAATAAAAAGAGCACATGAAGAAAAGGAGAAGGAGGCGGCGGAAGAGGAGGAAAATCAGCAGGATGAAATAATGATAGAAATAAAAGATGGCAGTGTGTGTGTGTGTGTGTGTGTGTGTGTGTGTGTGTGTGTGTGTGTGTGTGTGTGTGTGTGTTTGACTAAAGATTACGGACTGAAAGGAAACGAGAGCAGAAGATTGGAAAGAAAGACGAAGAAAGGAAGAAAGAAAGAAAGGAAAGAAAGCAATGAAAGAAGGAAGGAAAAATATAACATATAAAATAAGGACAAAGGGAGAGAGGGAAAAGTGGGAAAAGTGGTAAAAGTGGGAAGGGAAGGAAGGACAAGGGGGAAAAGGAGGAAGGTAAGGAGGACGAGAGGAGGAAGACTGGCCGCCCTTCAAAGATAAAGACACACTCGAGATAACAATGGATGGACTTCGGGATGGGCTGGTGGGTGGGTAAGCCCGGTCAAGGATGCTGCAGGAGTGAAGAGGAGGAGGAGGAGGAGGAGGAGGAAGAGGAGGAAAGTGGACAAAAGGCATGTCTGTGGAATAAAGGAAAACAAAGACATCCGTCCATATATTTACTTTTCTTGACTCTCTCTCTCTCTCTCTCTCTCTCTCTCTCTCTCTCTCTCTCTCTCTCTCTCTCTCTCTCTCTCTCTCTCTCTCTCTCTCTCTCTCGGCATTATTTTGCACCAAAGTAACTAAAAACACACCAAGTCATCAAGTCCTTCATTACCAAAAGTGACAAAGATGCTATAGAATTGGAAATGTGTAAAAACGATCGAGGACGCTTTAAGGAAAGAGAAATAAGGTGTGTTTGGGAGGCGTATGAAGCAGATGAAAGTAAGAGTTCGGGTGGGTGGACGTAGAGGACAAAGAAAGATGCGTGGGAGGGAAGGAGGAAAGAACAGGAGAGGATAGGAAGAAAGGACGGGAGAGGATAGGAAGAAAGGACGGGAGAGATTGAGAAGTAAAACAAAAGAGAGAGAAAAGAGGGTTGGGAGAGAGCGAAAAAAGGAGAAAAACAGGTCGGAAGGTGGGAGGGAAGGTGATAAACTAAAGAAGAAAGGAGAAAGCGAACGATGAAGTGATGGAAATAGAAAATGATCAATACAGAAGAAATGAAGAGAAAATATGAACAGAGGGAGGAAAAAAAGGGAAAGAAAAAGTACAGCAGGAGGGGACTCTTAGCTAGACTGGAATAATGCTGATAACGCTGGGGTTTAAGGAATGTTGTTTTGAAGAAGAACATCGTAATCTATTGCACCCGAACACTGCCACGCAAATCAAAGGGCATGACAGGAGTGCAAGGTGACGGAGGAACACGATGCTGGAACAAGTCTCCACACATACACAGTTGGCAGTGATTTTAAAGAGGCAGGGTTCGAAATAACTCCCATTCACTCTCTCCATAATCAAGGTTTCAGTTCACTTTCCACTTCACAGAAATGCAGTAAATATTTTAACGCGTGTACATACTCAACAGTAAAATATTTCCAAGTGAAGATAAGTGCAGTATTAACAGGAATCAATGTCTTAACACTAGAATAGGTATTAGTCAAAAGGAAAATAAAAATATGTGAAAGTAAACTACATCCACAGAGGGAGCGTAGTAAAAGAAGCGGAGAGTAAGGAAGAAGGGAGAGAGGCAAGGAAGGGTTAAAACAATTATAAAGTCCAATGGAGGAGAATCGAGCGCTGGAGGGCGAGTGAAAGACGACAAATGAAAGTTAAAATGGAGCCAAACATAACGGCGAATGCGTAGTGGAAATTAACGTGAAGGAAGATAAGAGCGAGAGAGAGAGAGAGAGAGAGAGAGAGAGAGAGAGAGAGAGAGAGAGAGAGAGAGAGAGAGAGAGAGAGAGAGAGAGAGAGAGAGAGAGAGAGAGAGAGAGAGAGAGATAGTAGTAGTAGTAGTAGTAGTAGTAGTAGTAGTAGTAGTAGTAGTAGTAGTAGTAGTAGTAGTAAGATCACTTAAACTAACACAACTAGCATAATCCAAAATAATGTTAGGCCATTACTCAAAAAGATATAAATGGGAGGCACAACAGCAAATAACAACAAAACACATTAAACCAAATAAACAATAAAGACAGCAGAAATCGGGTCACACAGAGATATATATTTTTTTTCTTACGTGCATTCTCTCTCTCTCTAACTGTCTGTCTATCTATATTTATCTATCTATCTATCTATCCATCTATCTGTCTGCAAGCACAATACAAGCAACAATCAGGGCACAGCAGAATACGAGGAAGCAGGATATTTCAGAGAAGTAAAGAGAAGAGGATTAATTCTTTGCCGCCTGTTCTGAATCATTGGATTACACTACACTTCGACAGACTGAGACGGAAGGAGCGAATTTGTTTTATAGCCAGTTCTATTGTTTCCTCGTTTATTTTGTTTATTTTCTCTCACACATACAAAGCCATCCCGACTAAGTGATCATTCCTGCTTCCGACAACTCAATACCTTCAGGACAGTCTTTGGGGCAGTTCCTGATTTCCCCGTGAAGTGAGCGTCAAAAAATCTAATTCGTTTTCATTTCTATAAGTTCAAGGCAGACAGACAAACCATCGTCGAGTTGATCTAAGCGACACCTACGTTCATGTATATCTGATAGCCATTTGTTTACACTTTCAAATCAGACAAAATCCCCCCTAGAGTTGATCCATGTGCTAACTACATTCATATATATGTCTAATAACCGTTTGTCGCCGCAGGAAAATGAAGTTAGTAAGACACTCGTTGGTGGAGGCCGTGGTGACTGTTTACGCGTGTACTGCTGCCGATTGCATGTTCACCTGAGGCCGAAGTGAGCGCCAGGGTATCGGGGCTTCCAGAGGCTCATCCAACACACTCTTTGCCTGTCTTCTGCCCCAGCCGGTGAGGCGACACACGCTCTTTTCCGTTAATTAATTATTCTCTCAATCACACTTTATCACATTTCTAATTAATTATTCTCGCTATCACATTTTATCACATTTCTCTTTGTCCTTCTTACTCGTATACATATTTTACTCATCTCTAAATCCCATCTCCCTCATTTCTTTTTTTTTCTTTTTTTTATTTCCGTCCTTCTTACTGGTCTATATCATTTCACTCATCCCTTACTCGATCGCATCTCCCTCATTCCGTTTATCCAGTTATGTCTTTTAATCTTTCGTCCTCGTATGCCTTATTTTACTCGTCTCTTACTCTCATCCCCCTCTCATTTATTTCCAGGCATTTCTCTTGATATTACATTTCCTTCTTATATATGCCAATCTCCCTTTTTCCCTGTCTCCTTTTTTCCCCTCCGTCCTTACTGTAATCTCTCCTTCCATTCCTTCGTCGCCTATACTCATTAACTATCTATCTAACTGTCCCTTTCCCTTCTCCTTCCCTCTCTCTCTTTTTCCCTCCGTCCTTGCTAATCTTCGTCGTCTATGCTCATTCCCTTTCTATCTAAATGTCCCTTTCCCTTCCCTCTCCCTCTCTCTCTCTTTTTTCCTTCCGTCCTTGCTAATTTCGTCCCATGCCTTCGTCGCCTGAACTCATCCCCTTTCTATCTAAATGTCCCTCTCCCTTGCCTTCCTCCTGTTTTCTTTTACCCTCCATCCTTCCTATAATCTCTCCATCCATTCCTCCGTCGTCTACTCACTCATTCCCTCTCCACTTCCAGCAACACGCAAGATGCAATGCAAGAAGTCCCTCTAATTAGCTCGATCACCCAATAGCTCATTACCAGCCTCTCCTTCCCGCCTCCCCTCACACAACACAATGGTGGCCGGCTTATTCCCTCAACCACTCCGCCTGAACGTTACCTTAATACATATCACGATTATTGTTTAGTTCTTCCAGTCTGCAGAATATGAGGAATATTAATTAAAGTCTCCCCAGCTGTGAGGGATTCCTACTTAATTATAAATAGGATAGGTAGGCTTTAGACACTACTTTAATATACTGCCTCACTTCCCGTTACATCAATAAGTAAATCTAGGCAATGTGAATCGGACGCCAAACTGTAACTCTCGACTACTTCTTCGAACTTTCTACCTTTCCTTCCCCCAAACTCTTTCTTCCATTCTCACCTGTCCTGGAAAAGACACTACTACTACTACTACTACTATGGCAGCTCCGGGAAAGCGCTAGAACAGAACCAATAAGGAAATAAATACACAGACCCCGTCACTCACTCAAACGACCGTCTACTCACATCGATTCAATACCTGTCCACCAATAATCCTTCCTTCCCTCGCCTGCCAGATGGATGGATTGGGGGGCCGGGTCGGGCTGCAATTAATATTCTGCCCCATCGAAAAAGGAAAAAAAAAAAAAACACGGAATTCACAGCAGTTGGGTCTATTTTTTTTTTTTTTTGGGGGGGGGGAGGGAGGGTTGAGGGGCGGAAGTCGGAGGGAGGCGCGTGTGTTAACTCTGAAACCACTGTATTCGCTGCACATTTCCCTTCACTTGCACCAGGGAAGGGTATGGACGAGGCGGAGGGGAAGGGAAACAATAAGGGAGGATAATGGGAAACGAGGGAGAACGAGGGGAGAAGAAGAGGAGGGGAGGAGGAAAAGAAAGGATAAAGGGAGGGAAGATTTGGTATTAAGAGAACAAATACGAACCTTTATTCTCTCGTTTCCTCCCTCTTATTCCTCTTCCGCCCTCTTGCCTGTTTTGCTAAGGTCTTGTCTCTCCTCCTCTTCTCTCCCGCTTCCTCTTCCTCCACTTCCCTTAACCTATTATCAGCTCCCTTTTACCTCCCAATATATTTTCCCTGCTTCACCAACCTTCCTTTTCTTTCCTCCTTTCCCTCGATTTCAAGTGTCTTCATTATCTTTTTTTTTTTGCTTCCTCTCCTCACCCGGTTTTTTGTCCTCCTCACGTTCGGTCTTTCCCAATCATTTCGTTCTTCCTTCCACATTTTCTTCTTCGTTTTTCTTCCTTGTCTTCCCTTTCTTCTCCTCTCATCCCCACCTTTCCTCACTGCTCTTTCTCTCTTTTTTTTCTTCTCTCCACACCACTTCTTCGTTGTCCTCTTTTTTACCTTTCTCTTTGCCTTCCTTCTTCACCCTTCTTCCTTGTCTTTCTTCCATTTCTTCCTCTCTTTCTGCCACCCTTCCTCACCCCTCTCTCTCATTTTTATTTCTTCTAAACTCCACTTCTTCCTTGTCCTCTCTTTCACCTCCCTCTTTGTCTCTCTTCCTACCTCTTTTCCTTCCTTCCATGTCTTTCCTTACTTCCCCTCTCTTTCTCACCCATCCTCACTCCCCTCTCTCTCTTTTTATTCCTTCTACATTCCACTATTCCACTTCTTCCTTGTCCTCTCTTTCACCTCCCTCTTTGCCTCTCTTCCTATCTCTTTTCCTGCCTTCCTTGTCTTCCCTTTCTTTCCCTCTCTTCCTCACCCTTCCTCACTCCTCTATCTCTTTTTTTTTCTCTCTACAGTCCACTTCTTCCTTGTCCTCTTTTTCACCTCCCTCTTTGCCTCCCTTCCTTCCTCACCCCTCCTGCCTTTCTTTCCTCCCCTGCATGCCACCCTCCCTTCCTCCCTTCCTCTGCCTAATGGTCCGCAGGCCTTTACACCACGCGTTTTTCTCCTTTACGGCTGTGACTGTCGCTAAAATTAAGGCGGCCGGGGTGTTCTCTCCCCTAGTTGCCGCCACTACCACCACCACCACAACCACAACCACCACCACCAGCAACACCACTATCAACCACCATCGCCACTGCCAACAACAACGCCACACACGCACAGTCCATATAGCCCGCATTCATTATATACAAGGGAATATTATCAACTGGGCTTAATACAAACATACATAAACTCTCTCTCTCTCTCTCTCTCTCTCTCTCTCTCTCTCTCTCTCTCTCTCTCTCTCTCTCTCTCTCTCTCTCTCTCATATTACTTTTTTTTAATGTTCAACGCCGAAACGTGTGATTTTACGGGAGGGGAGAGGCAATGAGGAACAAGAGGAGGCTGGGAGTGGCTTTCGAGAGGAGGAGGAGGAGGAGGAGGAAGGGGAAGAAGAGGCAAGATAAAGAAGAGGAAGGGCAAAGAGCACCAGGAGGAGGAGGAGGGAGGAGGCGTGGGTAGCGGTGAATAAGGAGAGGAAGAGGAGGAAGGGAGTTAGCAGGTCTTTTCACCTTCCCCTCCCAACGTAGCAACAGGTACAGCAATATTAAGTTTGTGTTCCTAACAGGGTAACGCGTCACTGCATGTTTCGCCTCCTAACAGTGGAAGGGTCACAACGGGGGGGAAAAGAGATGGGGGGAGAGGGGGGAGAAGAGGAGAGGGGAGAGGTAGAAACGGGAAGGGGGCGTTGGAATAGGAAGTGGAATGAGAAGGGGAAGTGGTATGGGGATGTATAGGGTCACAAAAGCAAGGGGGAGAGAAGAGCGAAAAGGGAAAGAAAAGGATAGAGGAAGAAAAGGAAAAGAAATGGGGAAGGGAAAGGAAAGGCAGGGGAGAAGAAACCGAAGAAGGGGAGAGAAATCGAGACATACTGAATGGGCAAAGGGTAGAAGTGGAAGAAAGGGAGAGGAAAACGGAAGAAAACGTGTGGAGAGAATAGGAATGTGGAAAAAGCGAGAGAGGGGATTGGAGGGAATAGGAAATGGAGGAGAGGAGGGTGGTGGGGAGGGAAGGGAGGAAAGAAAGGGGTAAAACGTGGATGAAAAAGAAAGGGAAAAAGGAAGAAAAGGGGACGGAAAGGGGAAAGGGGAACAAGAGAGGAAAGGAAAAGGGGGGTAACGGTGATGAGGAAGAAAGGGGGAAGGAGTGAGGACGGTAAAGGGGGAAGAAGGAGGTGGGAAGGGAAGTTGGTGGGGAGGAGGGGGTAAAATAAAGGGAGGGGAGGGGAGAAGGTGTGGGACCGGTATGGGAAGGGGGAGGAGAAGAGGAAAGTGAGAGATAGTAAGAGAAGGAAAGGGAAAGGGTATGGAGGGGGGGGGGGGATTTGGGAGCAGGACAGCGTGATAGCGAGGATCCATGTACGTAAAACTCCTGTGTACGTTTCTTTCCCGTACACAGCTAGCCGGGACGCACATCACGACTGGAATTTGCAACGAAGTACAAAAATCATTCTCCTCTTTTCTATTTCTTTTTTTTTATGATGAGGAAGTGGAGGAAGGGAGGAAAAGGGGAGAGAGAGAAGGAAGGAAAGAGGGGGAGAAAGAGGAGGGGAGGATGGGGAAGGGGGGAGGAAAGGGGGGAGTAGTTTGAGTGAGGGAGAAAGAGAAAGGGAAGGGTGAGAAGGGAGTGTGCGTATGACAAAGGACCTCTCACGCTGTTTAATGCTGTCCTCTTCATATACTTCACCTCTCTCTCTCTCTCTCTCTCTCTCTCTCTCTCTCTCTCTCTCTCTCTCTCTCTCTCTCTCTCTCTCTCTCTCTCTCTCTCTCTCTCTCTCTCTCTCATACACTACATCAAACTAAAAAGACTCTCTCTCTCTCTCTCTCTCTCTCTCTCTCTCTCTCTCTCTCTCTCTCTCTCTCTCTCTCTCTCTCTCTCTCTCTCTCTCTCTCTCTCTCTCTCTCTCTCTCTCTCTCTCTCTCTCTCTCTCTCTCTCTCTCTCTCTCTCTCTCTCTCTCTCTCTCTCTCTCTCTCTCTCTCTCTCTCTCTCTCTCTCTCTCTCTCTCGTACACTACATCCAACTAAAAAAAAATATTACTTCGGCTTTCGGTCTGACGAGCTTCGATGCACCGCCCTTCGCTCCTCATTGCCTCCTGTTAAGAGAAATACACCAAACGTAATATCATAATCGCATCGAAATTAATCAGAGGCAATCAGCTTTAACCAACCCCACGGACAGTGAGCAAAATTAGTCGAATCACACATTCAATTTCGAAACTAATCGGCATCATTTTGTGTTCGGTTCCTGAGTGAGTGGCGGAGCTCCGGGCGGACGGTGAGTGGAGTGGGAGGAAGGTGAGTGGGATGGGAGGAAGAGGAGAGTGGAGTAAGAGGAAGAAGTCATGACTAAGCTGGAAGGAAGAGGGGAGTAGACTGGGAGGAAGATGAGTGGGGTGGGAGGATGAGATGGTAAGAGGAAGAAATAAATGAGATGGGGTGGAAGGAAGAGGTGAGTGGGGAGGGAGCAAGAAATGAGTGGGCTCGAGTGGGTGATATATTGACGGGGAGACAGGGAGATAAAGAGAGCATGAATCAGCCGAGTGAGTGTCATTTAACGTTTCATAATCTCTCCGCTTCGTGATGCAATAAGTGATTGAATCCTTGACACCTCCACGCCCTGACACGGATACGAGATCACTGCGCCATTGTTACACACACACACACACACACACACACACACACACACACACATACACACACACCTACCCCCATCCCCCCTTCGCACAGTCACTTAATATTCATGATACTTTTCTGTACTGACAGAAGGAAAAGCGACGAGTCAGAATTTATACTCTTATCTTCCTGTCCCATACCCTTCCACCCAGCCCCTTCCCTCCGAAAAAAAGAAGGAAAAGAGTGACACGAGCCCTCCACTCTCCCTTTCTAGTCCCTCTACCTGCCCTCCGTCCCTCAGTCAGTCCATACTAGAGCCCTCCCCTGTCCTCTGAACCTTAACTCTTCGCTCTCTTTCCGCTCCCATACCCGTCCACGCTTTCAGATTTACTCGACAAAACTACCGAGGACGTTTTGTTGTCGCTTTTCATCTCCTATTTCCGCGCCGTGAGTTAGTAGAAGTAGGAGGGCGGGAAGGGGAGGAGGTAGAAGACGGCGGTAAGGAGGAAGTGGTGGCGCAGGAGGAGGAAGGGGTGCAGGAGGTGGTGTGGAGGGAGGAGGTGTACTCAGCCCCACTAACTTGCCAGCCGGAGGAGCGGAGGCGTCAGAACTAACGATTATGACCACAATTACCATGTATAAGGGAGTGCTTGCGAGGTTGTTTTGTGTTCCTAATTGCTAACCTTGGCTTGCCTGAGCATCCGCCTTGGTATCGTGACTCCGAGAACCCATTGCCCGGAAGAGATGGGTCTGTTTGCACTGGTTCCCGTCTGCCTTCCTCTCTTTGGTCCCCTTGCCTAAAAGAACCCGAATTGGACAGTGGGAACGGGTTTGCTCAAGGGTGTGTGGGTTTGCTTGCTCGGGTTCTCTTTCCGACTGACGAAGTGACGTAAACAGAATGACGCAAATCGTTCACAGTGGTCGTCGACGTGCTCATAAAACGCTCTTATAACACGGTAACGTAAAAGGTTTCAGAAGGAACGAGATTGGTTTACTTTCTCCCTTTCTCTCCCTCTCTTTCTCTCACTGCCATCATCCCAAGGTAAAGACGATGACGCCGACGGTTCGCAAACTTCGCCGATCTCCTCGATGTGACGCAGAAAATGAGTGTCTTTCAGAGGCAATAACAGTGGCTTGTTTATCTCCCTGCATGTCGCTGCAATACCTACCGACAGTCATCACTAGTACAATAAAAGAGACAAGGACAACTCTGAACTTCGCCTGTGTCTCTGCTCCGTTTCTATATATTGCTGGTACGATTCTCGCCTTAAATGTCGTTGCAATACTTACCGACAGTCATCACTATTATTTTACCCCTCTTTCGGCCACCTCTTCGGCTTCTTTACAGGAGCAGCAAGTAGCGGGCTTTTTTTTATTATTGTTTCCTTTTTTTGTGCCCTTGTGCTGTCTCCCTTGCTGTAAGAAAAAAAAATCACAGTACACTTATTAAAACAGAGACAACGCTGAACTTCGCTTATATCTCTGTCTTTTCCGTAAATATTGGTGGTATGATTCTCTCCTTACATGACGTTGCAATACTCACCGACAGTCATCACAATTTTTTACAGCACACTTAATAAAACAGAGACAACGCTGAACTTCGCTTATATCTCTGTTCTGTTCGTAAATATTGGTGGTATGATTCTCTCCTTACATGACGTTGCAATGCTTACCGACACTTATCACTAGTGCGCCAAACAAGACAATGAAACCTCTAAACTTCGCCGCGTATATCTCTCCTCAGTTCAAATATATTCCCGTTGGTCTTCGAAGTGTTTCCATTACGCAGCTCCATTGGTCAAACTTACGCCGTTAATTACATTCATTCATTACCGCCGCTTCTCTCGAGTGAACTGAGGCGAAATTAATGTCTTAGTGCGAAACAATAACGCTTAGAATATCGAGAAAATTAGACTTGAGCGTGGGTGTACTTTTTTTTTTTTTTTCGTTCTTGTCATAAGCTTTGAGAGTTTGCTACAAGTTTATGGTGATATTTTTGCACGCTTTCCTTCCACCCCTCACATGAACTATTTCCAAAGCCCGAAAAGGAGATCAGTTGGGTTATAAGGAGGGTGGTTTTTAGGTTCATGGTGCAAAAGAAGAGTCCATCTACCAAAAGGGTTATGAAACTACCCCTGGAGAGTTCCAAAAGCCCCTACGAAAGCCAAGTCACTTATGTGTGCTTGGGCGCCGAAATGATTCAGACTGACCAAACCGAACACAGCCCATCTCTCTCATCAACTATTTCCAAAGGCCTAAAAGGAGATCAGTTGCGTTATAATGAGTGTATCTTTAGGTTCATGGTACAGAATAATGGCCAAACTACCAGATGATTCGTAAAACTGCCTCTGGAGATGCCCAAAACCTCCTACGAAAGCCAAGTCAATTATGTGTGCTTGGGAGATGAAATGTTTAAAGAATATGACCCTGAGACCCAACCCAGCCCATCCCATTGACCTCTGTACTGCGCCTGTCCGGGACCGCGGCGCCGCAACGAATGGCAGAAAATACCTTCTCCAGAATACGTAAGGAAAGAATATTTTGGCGGAGCTGAGCCAGAGATACGGGAAGGAACGTTCTCTCTCTCTCTCTCTCTCTCTCTCTCTCTCTCTCTCTCTCTCTCTCTCTCTCTCTCTCTCTCTCTCTCTCTCTCTCTCTCTCTCTCTCTCTCTCTCTCTCTCTCTCTCTCTCTCTCTCTCTCTCTCTCTCTCTCTCTCTCTCTCTCTCTCTCTCTCTCTCTCTCTCTCTCTCTCTCTCTCTCTCTCTCTCTCTCTCTCTCTCTCTCTCTCTCTCTCAGTGTGTGTGTGTGTGTGTGTGTGTTAAGTGAAAAAAGAAAAACTGAAGAAAAGAAGAAAGAAAAGAAAAAAAAGAAAAAGAAAAAAAGAGCGAGAGAGAGAGAGAGTGAGAGAGAGAGAGAGACCCTGAGACACTACGCTACAAAGATACAGTTGCAGCATAATCATGTGCTTACCCAGCAGAATAGCGTGGACTCATCTCGTTAAGCCGGGCAAAGGATTTTTTTTTTTTTCCTCCAAGACCGGCAGTACTGTGAATATAAGAATAACGTTACATATTCAACATAGTACACTTGCGTATTCTGATTGGTGCACAATTATTCATTCCAAAATTGTGGCCGTACTCAACTATGGGGTTGTGAAAAGGCATCAAAATCGTCCTTCCATTTCTGCCCTCTGGGGGTGGCGGTACTGGGGTCGGTTGTGTTATGTTGTGTTATGTCGTGCTGTATGTGCTATGCTGCGTGTGCTGTGCTGTGTTGCGTTGCGTTGTGTTGCGACGGGCAGGTCCTCAGCCCGTCCAAAAATTAATCTCTCTGAAACCCGAATGTATTTTCGAAAGCGCATTTGTCATTCCAAAATTTAAAAACTACAGAGATATCAAGTTCTATTTTACGTACCGTATAATGTAGACAACACTGATAGAAAATTATAAGTTTACTAAGAACTAAAAAAATCTTTTAAAAGCTATGTAATTGCAAGATCTGAGTTTATAACTAATAGAAGCATAGATTTCTCACCTTGAAGCAGGAAGCAGGAGGCAGCACAGGTGTCTTTAAATGTTTAATTTCTTCAGCTCCAACAACCAAACAGCCGGCGCGGACACACGGGACGAAAAGATTTGTTTCTCGGAAGTGTTGTTCTCTCCGCGTCCCCTCGGCGCAGTGGGCAAGTTTCGAGTCAATTGACAGTTAATCATAAGTTTTTGACCAACTTCCTTGATGTTATTTTCCTTTTATTTTTTTAAGATCAGAGCAGACAGCTCAAGGGCAAAAACAAAAATAAGGCCTGCAAAAAACTGCTTCTACAAACGGTGGGACAGGAAAAGTTCGAAAATGGTAATCAATTTAGGTTGGAGAGGTGTCCTGGTCCTCTCCTTTGAGGCCTTTGAGTCGTAGGAAGGATGAAATACACACACAAAGGAAGGCTGTTCCAGGCGTGTGGCGCAAAGCCCGGTAGATGGCACGCCCGGAAAGTGGCCGAGCGAGGCTGCCAGGACTCGAAAAGGAATATTAATGTCTTTGAGAGGCAAAGCTTCAATATAACTTAAAAACGTCTATGGTGCTTTACCTTCTGAAAGGTAAAATTTCGTTATGAAATTCCAACGTGCAGAAAAGAAGGAGGAGGCGCGGGGGGGGGGGATAAGCCGCTCGGTGAGTACGAAGATTAGAATGATGCTCTCGGGCAAGCGTTTGTGATGGCAGCTCAGCGGAATGAGAGATATTTACTAGGAAGGCGGGTGCAAAGGCAGTAGCTGAGTGTGGTCGGCGTGCGGTCGCCGGGCCCGGGTTCAAAATTTCAAATCTCGCCCGCCGATATAAGCTGACAATTTTCAGTCATCGCAGAGGCCTAATACTACCCACAGGCTATCGACCCGAACTTTAGCGAAACTCTCTAAAAAGGATCAAGTAGAACTCCGTGTGGCAGCATGAGCCAAACAAAATGGTGCCACTATAAAACACTTGTCTGCGCCAGTGAAGGGCTGGGACCGGACAACAGGCCCCATCATGAAGGCCTACCAGCGCTATAGGCCAAAACGTTAAAAAAATAGTACTCACTCGTGGGTTGGTAGCTCCAGCGTCGTTCACAGTGCACGACTTACCTGTGGAAAGATACAAAAGGTATTACTGTGGCGCCATATTCACAGTTATTAAGTAAACGTATTATCGAAAGCAGTTATTTTTCCTATAAGCCCAAAGCATTGCGAGAATGTTAGTGAATGAATATGAGGTGAGCCGTCCCCTTGTGCTTAATAACCGTACCTTGGCCTTAACCGACTCAGTGCCTGCCCTACTTAAGGGATACACAAATCTCACACACACACACACACACACACACACACACACACACACCGTAGCCATAGAAACGTGCCCCATTTCTGCAAGTTGGGACATAAACAGAGCTACTATTTTTTTTTTTTTTTTTTTTTACAGTAGAGGAGGCACGTGGAGGGTGAGAAGAAAGACAGAGAAAGGCCGCCATAACGCTACTCCCGAGAACACAGGGTATTAGTAGCCCGGATTCGATTAAAGATTTCTTGATACTCCCTTCTTGAAAGCGTTAAAATCGTAGAAAGAAATGCAGATATAATTAGGCTGTTCCAAAGTTTACCAGCTTAGAGATGAAGAAATGAAGGAAGATTCTGGTTAGCTCTTGCATTAGCACTGGGGTGAGCTGGAGTAGAAAATCTTGTACAGTGGGGAGAGAGCCACAGAAGAGATGGAGGTAAGCAGTTAGCAAGCTTAGAGGAACAATTAGGATAAAAATATTGACAGAAGATTGAAAGCGAGGCAACAATGCAGCGGAATTTCAGAGGTAAAGGACGGTCAGTAAGAGAGAGGGGGAGTGAGGGGGCTGATAAGGCGAAAAGCACTGGACTCTACTCTGTCTAAAAGTACGAGCAATGTGGTTGTGCTCGGTGGTGGACAGGTGTAACGAACCCGAGTACAAATAATAACACATGCAGACACTTTAAGGGCATGTACGATGTAAGGAACTAGGTCATGAATGTCGTTTTCGTCTGAGGATCAACAAATACGGAGGGGCCACACCGCCACAGACAGACACACACAGCGGACCGGGCCTGGCTGGGGTGCGGGGGAAGGGAGGGGTATTTAGGGGCACAGTGCGTCATTACGAGCAATTTATCGCCTGGGTACGAACATATTGCACCGAGAAGATATGTCGAAAGGAATTTCTTGCGTTATATTGAAAGAGCAGCGCGGAGGCCTTAAGTTTCCTAGCCGTGAGCTGTTTACGGGAGGCTGTAGTGTGGAGGCGAGGTGGAGAAGTGGAGGTGAGGGAGAAAGCTTGGGGAGAACGGAAATAGGGAAAGAGGAGAGCCAGGAATGAACACACACACACACACACACACACACACACACACACACACACACACACACACACACACACACACACACACACACACACACACACACACACACACACACACTCGTTAATTTAAAGCTAATGACTCTAATATTATTTTTGTTGCTTTGTCATTATCATAAAAATACCATTATCATTATTCTGCCATTGCTATTTCTATTATTATTATTATTATTATTATTATTATTATTATTATTAGAAGTATTAGAATTAAGGCAAAAAAATAGTTGTAGTTGTCGTTACAGTAGAATTAATCTCTCTCTCTCTCTCTCTCTCTCTCTCTCTCTCTCTCTCTCTCTCTCTCTCTCTCTCTCTCTCTCTCTCTCTCTCTCTCTCTCTCTCTCTCTCTCTCTCTCTCTCTCTCTCTCTCTCTCTCTCTCTCTCCTGACCGCCTGCCCCTCACCTCATGTTTATCATCCGCTTCTTTCTTCCCTTCCTTCGCCCCTTCCCCTCCTCCTCCCCTCTAGGTCTCTCCCTCCTATCCAACATCGGAAGGATTCATTTTTCTGGAAGTTTTCTATTTTAATCCCATGATGCCAGTTCCGATTTTTGCCCGGGTCACCCCTTCAACGCTCCGTGATACTTTTTACCAATTAATACATTTTTCCATTACATCCTGAGCCGATAAAACTTTTCCGGGAAGAGGTTATGTGGAAATTGAGAGAGCGGAGGATGGTCAAGAAAAATCACAGGCGAGCAATTTGGACGTTGAAACATATATGGATTTTTTTTATTTCGCCCGTTCGATAAATATAAGTTAAATACAAAGGCGCCTTCCCTACTGTAGTCTTCGTCCGTCTCTGGCTTTGTCGTAAATTGCTTCTGCGCTATGTTGAAGTACGTTGTAAATTGGGATCAAGGTGTGTGTGTGTGTGTGTGTGTGTGTGTGTGTGTGTGTGTGTGTGTGTGTGTATAAAAGAGTGTTTGAGAGAGAGAGAGAAAACAAATATTGTTTCCGCACTCACACAAACAATCTCTCTCTCTCTCTCTCTCTCTCTCTCTCTCTCTCTCTCTCTCTCTCTCTCTCTCTCTCTCTCTCTCTCTCTCTCTCTCTCTCTCTCTCTCTCTCTCTCTCTCTCTCTCTCTCTCTCTCCAGCGTTCCTTTGTTGCCGTGAAGGAATGAGTCTCGTACTTCTCGAGGTGAAATGTTACGCTCCCAGGCGGCTATATTTGATCCTGAGGCCGTGGTGGTGATGCAGTTGGTGGTGGTGGTGATGATGGTGGTAGTGACTAGGCTTATGCTGCTGGTGGTGATGGCGGTGGTGGTGCTGGTAATAATGGCTGTAGTGATCCTGGTTATTATGTGGGGACGGTGCATGTAGTGAAGATAGTCGGTCTCCCTGGTGAAGTGGTTTGTGTGCCTAGCTACGAGTCCGCGGGCCCAGGTTCAAATCCCGGTCCGGTCAGTCAACGTGTCAAGTCGCCCAGCTGTTCATCCTCCCTTTCCGGATGGTCGATAAATGGGTACCTGGGGAAAACTGGGGAAGGTAATCTGTGGTGACCCAGATGCCACACCTGACCTCAGTGTAACCCAACGTGACGGAGATGAGCACGGAGGCCACTCGTAGCTTTAGCATATGCCCTGAACTTAGCTTTTACACACACACACACACACACACACACACACACACACACACACACACACACACACACACACACACACACACAACTAACAAACACTTGCTCTGGAGGCCTCCTACAACTTTGCTCCACATTAGCATACTTAACCGTAGGCTATGCATAAACCATAACGTTTCGAATTGGACCAACATGAATAATAAAGACGCTGCGGTGGTGCTAGGGAGGAGGAGGAGGAGGAGGAGGAGGACGAGGAGGAGGAGGAGTGTGCCTAATGCCTACTGTCTCAAGAAACTATTTGATGGGTAGGCCTGTCTTGTCTTTTTCCTTCCTCTTTCCTCGTATCTCCTACCTCTCCTCCTCTCGACATCCTTCTCTCTACCTTCAGCCTCTCCCTATTTGTACATTCTCCCTCCTTGTTTCTTTTCTCTACCAGTACGCCGCTCCACTAATGCTCCATCCTATTTTCCCTTGGTTCTTGCCCCTCCCCTCACGGTCCAGCCCTCGCCTCCCCTCTTAGTGCCTGATGTGTGATTCAGCTCCGTAACAAGATTTGGGTCAGAGTTTCCTTTTGACTCCAAGGGAAAGGAAGGGAGTGTCCTGCAGCAATCCTCGTCCAACAACGCTACTTGCTCTCTCTCCTCTCTCTCTCTTCTCTCTCTCTCTCTCTCTCTCTCTCTCTCTCTCTCTCTCTCTCTCTCTCTCTCTCTCTCTCTCTCTCTCTCTCTCTCTCTCTCTCTCTCTCTCTCTCTCTCTCTCTCTCTCTCTCTCTCTCTCTCTCTCTCTCTCTCTCTCTCTCTCTCTCTCTCTCTCTCTCTCGTGAAGGTTGCGTGGCCACAGTGGGCGGTTCCTCCTGCTCTTTTTTTCTTTTCTTCTTGGGTCCTTTTTTCCTCGCGCGGGTTTAGTCAAAGTGATGGCGTATTTTGGACTTGCCAGTTAAATGCTTCCACCGTTAATAAAACATGTTGATGGGCCATTCCGAAAACACTTTCCTTGGGGAGGGCGGAGGACTAAATCTACCGGAAAGGCTGCCTCAACATAATAAACTACGGGCCAAACTTCTTTTTTTTTCGTCTTCCTTCCTTCCTTCACCCTCTATCGCACCTTCATTCTTGGTGGTACATGGAGGCGCTGAATTTGGATTAACGCTTTAACGAACACACACGCGAGGACACACACACATACACGCACGAACACTAAAGGTCTTCATGTGTTAGTATTACATTTTTCACCCTCACTCTCGCTATCTCTCTGTCTCCCTTCCTCTCTCTCTCTCTTTCCCTTGTTTGGCGCTGGAAAAGAAGCAAGATGATACAATGGAGGATGATTGTGATTCCGTAGAAAGTAATCACATTTGCCTTGCGTGGTTTCCCCTTCCCCTCATGCACAAGGTAATTCTGTTTGCCGTATATCTTCATCGAGCAAGAGGTCCTTCCCCTCACGCCCCCGACACGCCTTCCATTGTTCCGCGGTGTTCCCCTCGCGCTGGCCATGCTCCACACCTCGCGTCTTCCCTGCTAATTCATTTTCCTCTTTACCTCTCCCCTCTCTTCCTGGCATTTCCCACCACGCTTTTTTTTCCTCCACGCCTCCATTCTTTTCTTTACTCGTACCTACACCCTCCTCCCTCTATTCCTCTATCCCTATCTCCCTCCTCTTCTTCCTATTCTCCTCCTTTCCCTTCATCCATCACCTTGCTCTTCCTATCCTTTCTCCATCCCTCCCGCCTTCCCTTCATGCATTCTTTTCTTTTACCCTCCCTCTATTCCTTCATTCCTATTTCCCACCTTTCTATCCTCCTCCTCTCCCTTCATCCCTCCCTTGCTCTCTAGTCCTCTCTCCCATCCCCTCCTATCCTCTCTCCATTCTTTTATATTCTTTCCTCCACCCTGTCTCTTTCCCTTTATCCCTATCTCACTCCTTTCCTTCCTATCCCCCTCCTCTCCCTTCATGCTTCCCTGCTCTCTTGTCCTCCCTCCCACCCCCTTCTATCCTCTCTCTCCCTCCCTCCTATCTTCTCCCTGCCTCCCTCTCTTCACTCTTCTCATACAAACTCGGCCAGGCGTGTGAAATAAGCTTTCACTGCACGAACCTTGCATTAACCTCTCAGCGGATCTTGCTCGCCCCTTCAATTCATATCAGTAATTTCATTTTTCTTGGTTTTCCTATTCCCGCCTTCATTCGGATCGTTTTAAAATAACCACAGGGACGAAGAATTGCAGAGATACCATTTATTTACGCTCTTTTCTTCATTTTCTTCCACGATCTTTCCTTCTTTCTTTCACGATCTTTCTTTCTTTCTTTCTTCCTTCCTTCCCTCTCTCACTTCCTCCCTCCTTTCTTTCTTTCTTTCTTTCTTCCTTCCTTCCTTCCTTCCTTCCTTCCTTCCTTCTTTTCCTTTATCATCCAGTCGCTATAAGTCATCGCCCTGTTTTTTTTCCTTGTTTTTTTTCAATTGCGTTTTCATTCCGAACGTTTTAAAATAACCAAAGTGGCGAAAAACTACAAAGGTCCCACTTACGCCCCTTTTCTACCTCCTTTCCGCAATACCTTTCCCTCCCACACTCCCTTCCTTCCCCCCTTCCTTTCCTTTACCATCCAGGAGCTATAACTCATAATCCTGTTTTTCTCCCCTCTCTGAAGTCCTCAACGCTGTCATTCCTCCTCCAGGTAGTAATCACGGCCCTCAAGTGCGTGTACTCGTCCTCACAAGACCTGCAAATCTGGTCATGGTTCTTTCTGTGCTGTCAATGAGGCGAGGAGGAGAGCATTACCCTCCCCTCTTCCTCCCTTCTTCCCTCGCCGCCCCGTTGTCAGCTTCTTCCCTCCAATCCTCACTCCCTGCCTCCCTCCTCCTAAGTTGCCTCCTCTTCCCCTCGCTTTCCCTCACTTCACTCCCTGACAGACGCTTGCCTCAGGGGACGACGGATTTCCAGACGATATGAAAATTTGCTCTTTAAGGATGACGTTTCTCCCCTCCTTTTAGAGAGTTTTCCGTTCCCCGTAATTTTTTTTTCGGGCCGCGGGGAGAGGCTGCAGGCGAGAGGGAGTGGCCAGCGGCACCTTAAAGTTAATTAGATCTCATTCTCCTTTGGGCCAGATAAGTCGACGGGGGCGGAGTGTGCGCACGATGACAGAGGAAGGGAGAGAGTGACGGAGTGTGTGAGTGAGTAGGAAAGTGTGAGTGGATGAGCGTGGAAATGATTGAACGGAAGTGTGATAGTGAGTGGGTGCGGGTTTGTGTGAGTGGCTGAAAAAGCGAGTGAGTGAATGACTGAGTGAATTTAGAAGGAAGCGATGTTTAAAAGGAGAGACGGATGAGCGAAGTGAGAAATTGAATGAATGGAACGCAGAAAATGGGAGAGGGTGATGAGAAACGAGAAGGAGCATAAGCGTAAGAAGAGGAGGAGAAAGAGAAAGAGGAGGAACATGCCGCGAAAGGCGTGCGTGCTGTGAGCTTGGTGGTCGTAGGAGTGGAGGTGGTGGCGGCGCCGACGAGCACAAGGGGTGAGTCATGACTACAAGCAGAGAACAAGCAGGCGAGTCACTTTTTTCTCCGGAAGGCTAACAAGTACAGTGCGGTTAAGAGTTATGAAGGGACACACACACACACACACACACACACACACACACACACACACACACACACACACACACACACACACTTTCCTAAGCCCCTTCACCTTCGTCTCCTAAAAATTTAGTGCTTATTCACCCCGTCCTTTAACTTCGCCTTGGCAAGTCTCCCGCCCTGTCATACTTACCAACACACGAATTTATCTTTTCCCTCCTCCTCCTTCCTCTCCTCCTTCTCCTTCTTCTTCTTCTTCTTCTTCTTCCTCCTCCTCCTCCTTCCTCCTCCTCCTCCTCCTCCTCCTCCTTCTCCTTTTAGTTCCATTCATTCATCCATATATAAATGCACACTTCCTCCCCCATCTAATCCTTCATAGTAAATATACAGGCACCTCTTCTGTATGCATCAGACTTTAGTGACTAAGGATACATTAATCTGGAAGAAAGTGGCAATACTTTTTTAACACATCCTCAGAAAGAAATCTGAATAAACAGGTTCCATAAGGGCGATTAAAGAAAAGAAAGAAGGTCGCTTTGATGGAGACAACCTCTCTTCTCGCGACAAAAGTACCATCGGATTCACCCTTTCTTTCTGTTTGTTTCTCGTTAGCACCCGGCGGCCACAGCGGCAGACCCGAGGGCAAACAACGACACACACACACACACACCTCCAAAGACCTCCCTCCCGCGCCACTGTCCCTCACAACGCGCTGGTCGTGGACAGGCGGCGCCCCCTTGATGCAGTCCCCGCCGGGAGCTTTTTTTAAGGCATTGACGCGGCGTGCCACAAAAGATCTCGCCAGTACGACTCACCCTTAAGAGAAGAATAATTGAGAGAGAAAAAAAACGAAACTTCCGACGCCCTGACCTAGAACATCACTTTTGCCTTCAGCCACTAAATGAAACGAGACATTACATGAATACGTAAATAAAAATGTAAACTTGTGCAAAACCTAATTTTCAAGACGGCAACATCAAACATTAACTAAAGATGCAAAACAACGCACTTCAGATTTATTTGATTTTTTTTTTCGTATTCAGTCCACGGTCTACGTTTTTAGATTGTGACCTTAAAAATTCCTACGTTCGTTATCTCTCTCTCTCTCTCTCTCTCTCTCTCTCTCTCTCTCTCTCTCTCTCTCTCTCTCTCTCTCTCTCTCTCTCTCTCTCTCTCTCTCTCTCTCTCTCTCTCTCTCTCTCTCTCTCTCTCTCTCTCTCTCTCTCTCTGCTAATCTATATCTATCTATCTATATTTCTCTTTCTCTCTCTGTCTCTCTACAAGTTCCGTTAAATATAACTTTAACTTCTACGTCTGTTATTCGTCTTTTGTCATCCCTAACGTGCAAGGATCCCGCAGAGTGGCTTACCTCACTCCCCTGTTGATCCTGCTTCCTCCAAGACTGCCTGCATGGAGATTCGCGAGGGGACAAAGTTGCTAAAGTTTGGGTAATACGCCCCTCGCAAACACTCGACACTAAACACAATTAGGAGACAAACAGTTGATCTCGTTTGCGGCAGCTTAGAGCGTGCGCTGGTCCAAGACGACTCCCTCCCCTCAGCTTCTAATCTTATTGGCTTTTAGCGTCCCTTCCTCTCCTCCGTGAGCCCCCCCGTTAGCGTCCCCCACTTCCTCCTCTCCCTCTATCTCGCCCATCAAGTCGTCCTCCTCAGTCTCTTCATCCGAAAAATCGTTTCTCTCTCCGCTCTCTCTCTCTCTCTCTCTCTCTCTCTCTCTCTCTCTCTCTCTCTCTCTCTCTCTCTCTCTCTCTCTCTCTCTCTCTCTCTCTCTCTCTCTCTCTCTCTCTCTCTCTCTCTCTCTCTCTCTCTCTCTCTCTCTCTCTCTCCTCCGGGTTCGATTCCCGGGCGGAGTGGAAAAATTTGG
>NC_066509.1:5427929-5450429 GCF_024679095.1 Eriocheir sinensis | reverse complement strand
GATTATCTTTAAAAAATCTGATGGCCATTTGCGTCAAAATATCTATAATATGTTTTATCCAAACCTTACGCAAGGTAACTAGTATCTTTTTAGATAAACAGAATAAAGACGACATGAACCACCTCAAACCCTATTAGAAAGTAATTGAAAGGATGGAATACGAATGTGGTGCGAACTTAAAAAAAAAAAAATCCGAAAGTTCGGCGTGAGCAGTGTCAAGGGACTGAGATGCTCAAAAGAAGCGTCATCACATTATTGTTAGCAATCTTAAGTTTGATTTTGCGTTGGATATGCCAAACAGAAAACATCTCAGGTAAGCTATCATGGTGAAGGTAAAAGTATTCAAATTTTGTGGGTGCCCTTTAGTGAAAATTGTGTTTCCTGCAAAATGAGGCAATTGCAGAAAAACTCAACAAGTACTTGAATCACGAGTTCATGTTTCATCCTCTCTCCTCTTCTCTTCCATATCTTTATCTTCTTCCACCTAATCTCCTCCTCTCCTCCCCAAAGAGCGGCAGCATCAAGTGAGTCGCTGCACCGCAAAGCTTCAGCCATTCACATTTCCCTTGTTGGGGCGAGCTGTCATTAACGTGTGACTTTCGTTAAGCTTCAAACAGGTCTTCTCTTTCATACGCTGCCTTCACACAAACGCTTTAGTTTTGGTGTATACGCCCCTCCTGCCGGCACAGCACAGTCCAATAGCCTAGGATTCGGCAATATGAAGAGGCGCCTGAGTCACGTTATCCATCTCATCAAACATCAAACAGCGATTATCCTTCAGCCTTGAGAGGCATTTTAGCTGCAATCTGGATACAAGGCAATCACGCCCGGCGGCTGCTCGGCGTCAGTTATTATCAAGTCAAATTAATCCAAGCAACGCATCGGTTTGTGAACATACTCACAAGGTTCGATATTCGTTCCAGCAAGGACAGGCAGCGGAGGCAGCTTTCCGGAACTCACCAATGAGTGATCTTATTGGGATGTTTTATTGGCTCAGTTCATGTGCTGCCTCAAGGCTTTCAATAACGGCGTCCAAGCTAGTTTTATATCACCATTATTCGAATATCAGCACACACACACACACACACACACACACACACACACACACACACACACACACACACACACACACACACACACACACAAACAAACAAATAGACAAACAAGCACAATCCGTTTTTCCGTCCACAGACTGCAAACCAAGCCGGTAGCCACTGTGCCAGCAATGAAAATACAAACATAATCCCCACTAAATAATTTACAAATAATTTACAGAATCAAATATGTATATAAAAAAAAAACATACGGCATAAAAGAGAACAAAGCTCGGACGAGAGATACAAGCAAATTATAAAACTGTCAAACCAGTGACAAAGAACCAACAACAAAATCAGCTTCCAGTTCAGATATTATGTAGTAAAAGTCGCAACGTGAGTGCCAGCATCTCCCCCCCGCCACTCAAGGCCGCTGTCGGGAACACAGGTGATAGGAATTGCTGCTCACCTTGACAAACCTTAATGACGACCTCTAACATTCCGAATCAGGTTGACTTTCAATTAATTTTTGCGCCGCCTCGTCCACCTGCCAGCCGCCCGCCGCACGACCCGCGATAATTGCTTGTAAACTTGTGATAAATTAAACTGTCTGGTAAACGTTGACGTAAGGGGCGGGGGGAAGGTGGGAGAGGGGCTGTCCGGATGGCTCTGCTTATTGGGGCGGGAGGAAGGGGTTTAGGGAGGGGGGAGGACAAAGGAGGGAGTTTGGGGAAAGAGGGAAGAGAAAGAGGGAGCATTTGGCGTTGTCTGATGGTGGGAAAAATGCAAAAGTAATGGGCAATATTTCGCCTGTTAACGCATGTCTTCGTCAACACCTAGCAAAGGCACAAAGCAAAGTACATCATACACTACGGGACGGACTTAAATTATGCATGAAACTACCCGCAGCGAGCCTTGAAAACCATACCCCCCCCCCACCCACCCACACACACACACACACAATGCTAAATATAAATATCCACAAAAAACAAAAGAAACAAAAAAAAAAAAACGAACCGACATAGTAATCCATTATCTGCACCTTTTTGTTTTTCTCTCTCTCAAAGCATCAGCGAAGAAAGGACAATTTTTCCCGACTTTTAGAAACACAAAAACAGCAAATACTCGCACAGTAAAAGGAAGAAAGAACTGGTGCAGGGGTTAACCTAAAACTAGACAGACGGACGGCATGCAGAAGCGACTATCAGAGGTGTTGGTGTTGGTGGTGATGGTGGTGGTAGTGATGGTGGTGGAGGTGGAGGTGCGCTAATCCACCCCTCGTCTCCAGTGTTATCCAGCTGTTTCCCACTCCACATCTCTCCTCCTCTCCCTTCCCCTCCACCGCTCACGTTACACAGGAATGTCAGGCCGCTCTCTCGTTTTGAATCTCATTGCTCTCATTCTCCTGTTTTCTCCCTTCCTCCTTCCTTCTTTTCTCTCTTTCTCTATTGTTTCCATCCATCGTCTTGACTTGTTTCTCCTCTCATTCCTTCCTTTCTCATATTTTCTTCCTTCTTCCATTCTTCTTTCCTCTTTTTTTTCCTTCATATTTTCATTCCATTTTCTTTATCAATATTTCTCGTCTCATTCTTCCATTACTTTTATTTTTTCCCTTTTCTTCATTCTTCTTTCCTTTCTTATTTTCTCTATTGTTTCCGTCCATCCTCTTTTCCTTTGTTTTCCTCCCTTATTCCTATTTTTTCCTTCCTATTCCCTCTCTTCCTCAATTTCTCTTTTCCTCTCTTTTCCTCCATTGTTTAATTCCATCCTCTTTCCCCTTCTTTCGTTCCTCTTTCCTCCTTTCTCTTCTTCTTTTCTTCTTCTCTTTTCGCCCTTCAGTTTTTCATTTTATTTATCATCATTTGCCTTCGTCCATCCTCTCTTTCTCTCCTTTACTTCCTTTCCTTTCCCTTTTCACCCTTGTTCGGTCTCTTATTTCTCTCTTCCTAGTTCTTATTTTCCTTTCTTTATCCTTTTTCCTTCCTTTATGTTCTCACTTCCTTCCTCCCTCGCTTCATCTCTTGGTTCTTCCTTTACTTTCTCAGCTCCTTCCTTCCTAACTTCCTTCCTCCCTGCCTTGTTTCAACCTCTGAACAAATGGGAACAACGCCAACAGACTACACTCCTCCTCCTCCTCCTCCTCCTCCTCCTCCTCCTCCTCCTCCTCCTCCTCCTCCTCTTCCTAGTCTCCACACACTCCCTCGACTCCACAAACTTCAAAACCAAGCTAGCTATACACGGACACAGACAGCAGACTATTTCTTTATTTTTTTCGCTCGCGTATTCTCTTCTCGTTTTTTTTTACTATATGGAGCCAAAGTTACACGGTCTACTTCTGCCGTTTGCTTTTACAATACTCTGCCTTGCTCTCTCTCACCCTTCCCGCCCGTGTGCTCAGTGTCTCTTTAGCCTTTTATTCCCTTGTAATTATTCCTTTTTGAAGCTTCACATTTCCAACACTGAGAGAGAGGAGAACAGGGGAGAGCGAAAGAGAGCGAGCGAGCAAGATTCACAGTAACATGTAAAATGGAACGAGAGAGATAGAGAGAAGTAGAGAGAGAGAGAGAGAGAGAGAGAGAGAGAGAGAGAGAGAGAGAGAGAGAGAGAGAGAGAGAGAGAGAGAGAGAGAGAGAGAGAGAGAGAGAGAGAGAGAGAGAGAGAGAATGATGAATATTATATCACTCACAATAATAAATAAGCTCTCCTCCTTCTCCTCCTCATTCTCCTCCTCCTCCTCCTCCTCCTCCTCCTGTGCAGACCTTTCTCACACTCCCCATCGGATCGGCAGCGAGCAAGGTAAAGAGTCGGTGATGGATCGTCGGGTCTGCGGTTCGGGGGATATGCGGGCCTGACTCTGACTCAAGAATGTGATGGACGAGGCCGTGTTCCATTAATCATTAGCCCGGCTCGTGCGCGTGACGGAGCCGCTCAGGGGGACCCGCCGCGACCCCACTTCAAACTTTGTTACCCGCGGCTTAGGGTAACGTGTTTCTTCTTGCCGTCTCAGATATTTTTTTTTTCGTCTTTTGTTGAGGTCGTGGTGGATTTTGTTAGTGTCCTGCAAGCTGTGTAAGGGTTTTGGGTAAGGTATTTCTTCTTGCCGTCTCAGGTATTTTTTTTTCGTCTTTTGTTGAGGTCGTGGTGGATTTTGTTAGTGTCCTGCAAGCTGTGTAAGGGTTTTGGGTAACGTGTTTCTTCTTGCCGTCTCAGATATTTTTTTTTCGTCTTTTGTTGAGGTCGTGGTGGATTTTGTTAGTGTCCTGCAAGCTGTGTAAGGGTTTTGGGTAAGGTATTTCTTCTTGCCGTCTCATTTTTTTCCTTTCTGTAGCTGATGTCGTTGTGGGTATCATTAATGACCTAAAAGCTGTGTCGAGGTTGACTGTGTGAGGAATGTAGGCTTTGTAGGGCCGGGATAGAACTCGTAAAATAGAGATAACAGAATCGTTTGAATGACTACAGATATTTCAAAGTATCATTATGTTCAAACTCTTTTTGGAAGACCTGGAATATCTGTACTTCTTATTCTGTGGGGGTGGTGATGACGGGGCCGCCTACGTAAGCATTTTTGTAAATCATTTAAGAAGTTATGATCCCCAAATTTGAATCTTGAATAGTTAAAGATATGAAAAATTGGGTAAAGCATTATATACATCATTTTCTACTCAGTATTATAAGGTTACAAATACATTAACATAAGTAAATAAAAAATGCTCGTGATAATAGTCTTGCTCGGATTCTGTACCAAATGTCATGGTATGAAAATAATAAGTAAACTTAGCTCTAACCTGAACCCTGACAAGAAAAATAAACAATAATTCCATCCCATGAATTCCAAGTCCCGTGAATCAGGGATCGCGAGGCGGCGGCAAGACATCGAGCGCGCCGGAGCGACAACACCTGCCCGGGGAACAGACAGGTGACGCGCGCGCGAGGATCTATTATACTAAGTGTCACCTTGCTCTTGCCAGCCCGGCCTCCCAGCGTCATAGAGCGAAATAAATTGTTTCGTTGATGAGCGATAAATTTTGTAATAACTTACTAGTGATTATAGAGATTAATGATTAATCTGTCTGCTAATTGACGGCGCTTCAGCTTCATGTCGACGTTTCTCTGAATGAAAATATGAAAGAATTTTGCTTTGATAGTCACAAGGCCTGACACATTTAACCTCGGGCATGGCGAAATTTTCTACAGTTTTGATTTAATAAAACACGGCGGGACCGCAAAATGTATATGTGATCTGGCAAATGGAAACATATCAGTGTTGTGATACACAGAAATACGCGCCCGTAATATTTTTGTTTTATGAACCCGAAACATTTTGTATTTGTATGTAGCACAAGTTTCATGCGTTTCCATCTGCCAATCTTTTGAGGCGACCTTTATGTGCGGTTATATCGAATCTACATTTTACAAGCCACAACACTCTGGCCCGTTCTCTTATGCACATGACCCCTTTATATAATTTAAACGAAGCAGTAGTTTTAGATATTTCGATGTGCTTCAAATATTTATAATGTAAAGCGCAAAAGGTAAAACTGTTTTTCATTTACACAACTCTCGGAAACAGTTATGACGTGTGTGATTTGTGGGACATTTAGTTCAAGCGGAAGAAAGTACATATGAATGCTAGCTAGTAAACATCAACTATGAGAAGGTTGCAATGGAGATCGGGTCAGAGTTCTGTGGTTTTCAAATGCTTTAAACGCACTAACCAGCCGGAAAGTCTTCACACCGACACATCATAACACACCCACACCCACACCCACACCCACCCACACACACACACACACTCACAACGCCGTCGGGAAAGCAGCTGAGGAGGGCCGGCGGGCGGGGACATCGGTATTCAAACACAATTCCCCTCGTAGTGGACTGCTGAGGCGTCCACTACGTCACCTGCGATGTTGATTATTAGTCAGATTAATAGATGCATCACAAACGTTCGTGGCGGCAGCTCGAGAATTCTTGGACGACTGTATTTCGCCCCGGCAAGGACAAGCCGATATAGAGCAGTGACCTCCCCCCCCTCCCCAGTCCCCATTTCTCATTCTCCACCTCCTCCTCCTTCTCCTCCTTCCTCTTCCCCTTCTCCTCTTCCTCATTCTCGTCATACTCTTCCTCAAGGCACCTCACCACCCAGCAAATTGATCACTTAGTATTCATGTGATTAGATTCTCCTCCTCCTCCTCCTCCTCCTCCTCCTTCTCGTCCTCCTCCTCCACTTTCTACTATTACTATTGTTGATTGATTCTGGCAATTGTACAAACACACACACACACACACACACACACACACACACACACACACACACACACACACACATTCTTTGACTATACATTTTAAGAAAGACCTGCGATGTAATGGAAACAGCCAAGTGGTTAGACAACAGGACGTAAGGAGCTAAAGTGTAGAATTCTTGAACATATATCAAGGCGAAAGAGCAACTATTAGCCTTGATACAGCTACCCGAAATCGTTCCAATGAAAAGGAGTAAGACTGAGCAATGTCATATGACAAACTTTTTTTCCGACGCGTTTAAAAGAAGTATTTAAAAATCTCACCTGAAAGAATAAGTAAATTAAAATATGCAACGAGTCCTTAAGAAATCCTCGACTTGCAGATTGACATTATATTTATTCTTGACATTATTTAGCGGTGAAAATACTCAGGTCTGTTCTGGGACGTACTTTACTTGGACACAACACGTGGCAAACATAATAACATAGAAAGGGATGATTTTTAAAGGGGGAAAAATGTCCATCCGAAGAAATATAATCACGAACACTAAACAACCTTCGGCTTTAACAGATGAGGATAGAGAATAGAAATAAAAGGGGAGGAGCCTGGGGATAAAAAAAATAAAATAAAAAAATCGCAGAATAATAAGCTCCACTCTGAGTCCCTTCCCTAAGGCTGACAGAGAAGAGAAAAAAAATAATACGACGTCAAAAATGAAACTGAAAAATAGTAATAAATGAATAAATGAATGACTGACATGAACATAATTGGCTCAGCTCGACGGCTCCCAACCTCCTCCTCCTCTTCTTCCTCCTCCTCCTCCTCTTCTTCCTCCTCCTGCTCCTCCTGCTCCTCCTCCTCCTTCCCTCGTCTAACCTGGAAGGGCTACGAATATTGCGTTTTCGTCCGTCTCTCTCTCTCTCTCTCTCTCTCTCTCTCTCTCTCTCTCTCTCTCTCTCTCTCTCTCTCTCTCTCTCTCTCTCTCTCTCTCTCTCTCTCTCTCTCTCTCTCTCTCTCTCTCTCTCTCTCTCTCTCTCTCTCTTAGTCTCTCTTAGTCTCTCTTAGTCTCTCTCAGCCTCTCTCAGCCTATGTCCGTCTCTCTCTCTCTCTCTCTCTCTCTCTCTCTCTCTCTCTCTCTCTCTCTCTCTCTCTCTCTCTCTCTCTCTCTCTCTCTCTCTCTCTCTCTCTCTCTCTCTCTCTCTCTCTCTCTCTCTCTCTCTCTCTCTCGGTACCTGGGATTAGTCATGAATAATCTTGGAGGAATCATATATACAGTAGAGGGAGAACAGGCGGGACAGTAAACACACACACACACACACACACACACACACACACTCGTCTTTTTATCATTTTTTTAGAGGAATTGTCGAACTTTCATTTGCCATAAAACTATCCGGCGAAAATTACTGCCGCGTTCATTTCCGGTCTCGTGATTATTCTATTATTTTTTTTTTGTAATAATCATTTAATTTCCTGCATACTTCAGCATTACGTGTTTTATTTTTTCTATTTGTGTGTGTGTGTGTGTGTGTGTGTGTGTGTGTGTGTGTGTGTGTGTGTACATATAAACTTTACCCATGACGTTCGTTACATATTTACTATTCATAGGATCCTCATGTGAGATTATTCAGAATTAAACATTGAGAATTAAAGCGAGGAAGCAGGAACACAACACAACACAACACAACACCCTGCCGACCTAAGAACACGACCCACTACACTGCCTTCCACGGTATATCGCACAAGTATGATGCTCCTCGCTAATATGTCATTCTTGGATTGTAACACTATACATTCTGACGACTATCCTATCTCACACACACCCCAAAAATGACCCTGAGCTTTCCATCATACACAACACCACACTCTCGGCTACTGTTACTTCTCTCCTCCTACCGCCCTTTCTTGCATCCTTCCGCACCCATCCCGCAAACATACAGATTCCGAAGCATATCATATAACTGCATGGATCCGTTGTTAAGTCCGAACAAGAAGTAGGAGGGGGGGGGGAGAAGAAGGAGATATAGGAAAGGGAAGAAAGGAGAGAAAAGCTTAGGGAGGAAGGAGAAAAAAAAAGGGAGTGTAGGGCGCTGAGTTTTGTCTTAACCCGATGCAATCCTTACACACAGCCACACCGGAGTTTTATGACCCAGTGTTTTGTGCCTCGTTTGGTCATTTTCTTTTGTGGGGAACTAAATAGCAGGTACGTGTCTGCATTTCTCATACGCTATTGGAGACGAGAGGCTGATTGTGACCGGACGGTGTAGTAAGGCTGTGTGGGTGTTCTCCGTGCAGACAATGGAAACGCGGGAAGATCTGGAGGTTGATTGGCATGGATTGTACACCCTTTCATCGTTAAGTATCTGCGGGAGCAAGTGGGAACATTCTCCCTTTATGTGCAAGCCCTGGTAATGGGGATGAACCAAGCGTTTACGTGTTGATGGTCCATGTCTTGTTTTCCTTCCGTAGACACAAAGCAATATCAGTTTCCTTGTTTTCCCGGAGTGCGCCATCTCTACGCCTTCAGCGGTGGTTTATTAACGTGGTATTATTGCGGTATGTGGTGAGAACGTTTTTATTGTTGTTGGTTATAGATTGTTTTGGACTTGATGTGGTGTTACCCCTCAGCCTCTCCACCCTGTCTTATAGTTCTTCATTTCAGACTCTATGAAGCACATCACCACGAAATTGACCTCTCTTTTTGGCCACTCCTTTGACCTCCATTCAGGAGCAGTAAGGAGCGGGCTTTTTTTATATATTTTTCTTTACGCCCTTGAATTGTCTCCTTAGCTACAAAAAAAAAATGCTCTTGCTCTGCCACATGACTTCATAAGTACTTCAGACATCGAGACAGTCATCTCTCACCACCACCCAGCCATCCTGTGAAGCGAACATTTCCATGATCTCTCTATCACACACATCACATTCTTCCTTATCAAAAGTGCCACATATTCATTATTTACTTTATGTCTTATAGTAAACCTTTCCCCCAGGCTTTCAAACGCCTTCGTACTTCATCTGCCTCTTCCACACTACTGAGGACACATATAAATAGCGCCATCCTAAAGTCTGTCCTTCTCCACACACGAAGCCAAAACTTGATTGTAAGTGATCTAAGAACGGAACAAAAAATACATCAGGAATACCATTATGTCTGACATCTAATGTATTTGGACATTTACTCCGCTGTTGTCGGTGTTTCATCCCCGGGAATATAAAACGTTGACATCGCTGTTGTTGTTTTAGTGGATCGCATCGCTTCATGAATTCAGATGATGAAAAGAAAAACTAGCGAGGTAAATTAACCCTGTATTTTTCTAGGGTCGGAAATAAACATGGAACATAAAACAGTAACAGATCACACGATGACCACTAAGGCCTCTAATTGTCTGCACAACAATATGTCCAATTACTACTGCAACGACAAAAATGTTTGAGTTAATGCCGACCCGCTGAACACACGCTGCCGAACACTGGCTGGCCTGACGACCACGCCCGGCAGAGCACACACACACACACACACACACACACACACACACACACACACACACACACACACACACACACACACACAATAGCATCAGAGATATAATATTAAATAACAAAAATATACGAGTTATACTCTTGCTGAAAAATACTACAAAAAAAAAGAAACATTGATTTTCTATACAAAACAACACATTTAAAAAAAAAAAATCATCAGTTGCACATGCTGGTCATCAGCGAAATGTGGCGAGGAACGTTTCCTTCTTCATTTTTACATGGATAACGTTTAAACCCGTTCATGCAGCCTGCGTTACTAAAACCTTATGAAAAGCATTACGAAATAAATTAAAACAAATTAATATGGAAGCCGAGCAAACACGCGCGTAATATTGTTTACTTCCCATATGATTGTCACTTTCAAAACTGCCGAACCAAAGAGCGAGTAAATACAAATAAATACTCGAATGAAAAATGTAAATTAAAACGAATTACGGCAGCAATGCATCAAAGATAGAGTAAACAGGCCCTGCGCTGCATATCACATTAACATTTTCCTCGGCAGGGAGCCAACGTATTACAATACAGCAAATACCCAGATAAATACGTTTTCATCCCTATAGCTTTAGTAATATTGCGTGACCAACATACTGAATGGGGAGAAAGGTCAACTGGTGTAATTCAAAACAGCGAGGAAACAAACTTTAGTAATGGAAGCATTGATGTCAAATATATTTGCTTTCGTAAATTATGCAAAAGTTAAAATCATTTCAATCTAAACTAAACTTAGTTTTTTTTTTTTTTTTAATTATGATATTGAAAAATAACGTTGGATCGTGTTGTCAAAATGTCGTATATGAAGTAGTGGTGGTAGTAGTAGCAGTTGATAGTAGTAGTAGTAGTAGTAGCAGTAGTAGTAATAGTCACTCATGCACTTATGGAAGATCCTTAGTGCATGAAGAGGGTACTGAAAACGGTCGCGAGGTGGTCGGACCAGACCACAAGTGCGTGGTTTCATGCTCAGCCTGCCACAAGGGCGGCCCGGTCTCTCTCCGATAAAAGCCCATAAGAGCTGACTTATGGGACGATGACGACTATCGATATGCTACAGCTTTACACATGCTTTATGAGCTTTGGACCAGTTATGCAACTGGTTCGGTTTGTTTCTTTGTCTGTCTGTTAGAAAGGTTACTCAAACACTAAAGGTCCGATTTTCATGTAACTTGATGGAAAACTGTAACATGTTTGATTTGCTTAGCCTTGGTGATGTTTAGGGTCTCAAGAACGGTAAAAAAATTTTTTTTCATTATTACTCATTATTATTATCACTATTGTTAATATTACTTCTATAAGTGTATTTTCATTGTTACCATTATTGCCAAAAAATACCTTCATTTACTATTCTTATTAGGCCATTATGATTAGTGTTATAATTATCATTACGGCAGTCACTCCCGGAAACAAAATCACACTGACAAAAAAGGACGGAGCGCTCAGGCGAGGAAATTAGCGACAACGATGTGATTTGTCGAAACAATTAATGTGTCTCCCGCTTTTGGAAGAGAGAGAGAGAGAGAGAGAGAGAGAGAGAGAGAGAGAGAGAGAGAGAGAGAGAGAGAGAGAGAGAGAGAGAGAGAGAGAGAGAGAGAGAGAGAGAGAGAGAGAGAGAGAGAGAGAGAGAGAGAGAGAGAGAGAGAGAGAGAGAGAGAGAGAGAGAGAGAGAGAGAGAGAGAGAGAGAGACACACACACACACACACAGATAAAAAGAGAGGCATACACAGGCAGAGAGACACAGACACAGAGACAGACAGACAAACATATTATATAAAAACTACACTAATACAGACACAATAGCAAAACAGCAACAGATGAGTAAACAATAAATAAAACACTACATGTACACGGCCAATAATTATTACAGGATCGGTCATCGTAACAGGAAAAACTCCATCAACACCAACAACAACAACCAAAAAAAGCCCGAACATGCACTTTCGAGGATTTCAACCAAACACGATTAAAAAAACAAAAAAAACACCAACATTAACTTTTTTAAACAACTTTTTCACCACATTTCAGATTGCGTACAACCACTCTGAATAACTAACTGACAAGCGAGTTTAAGCTGAATAATTACAGGAGGGAAAAAAATCATAATAGTTTCTCTTTTTTTTCCTCGTAATAACGTCCTCTTTTACAACGCTAATAATAACAATTAATTGCAATTAACAAAGGACCAAAGGACCTGATCAAAAATAATTAATCCCTTGCCCTTCCCTTTAGTGTTTTGTGATCCCGTTCAAACAGCAAATTATCACGACTGACACTTGACCTACGAAAGTTAGACAAGAGTGCGCGTGCTAGCGAGGGTGTGAGGTCGTGAGGGAGGAGGGGAGGGAGGAAGAGGGTGCGAGGGAGTTTGAATGTAATGAGCTGATGTTGAGAAGAGTAAGTGAGATAACGAGTAGGAGCGAGTGAAGAAGTGAGAAGAGTGGAGAGGTAGTATGAGGTAGTAAGTGAGGGGGTGAATAGGAAAGTGTGTGTGTAAGCGAGCGAGAGAAGGGGAGAGAAAGGGAAGGAATGAGCGGGCAAATGCGTGCGAGGAAAGCTTAGCAAAGAGTATCAGTTGAGGTGGGAGGAAAGAAGGAACAGATTGACGGAAGATTACCTTTTTCAGTGGACACAGAGATAAAGAAAGACACGGATATATAGATAGATAAGTAGAGAGAGAGATAAATGGAGGAAAGCAGAAGGAACATGTTACACTTACGAATTAAGGATGGAAAAAAAAACGATGAAATGAGCTGTTCACCGTAATTCAAAACACAAACATATGGATTCGCCGCCTCCTGCCTTACTTAGACGAAGAAGAACAAGAAGAAGAAGAAGAAGAAGAAGAAGAAGAGGAAGAAGAAGAAGAGGAAGAGAAAGAGGAGGAACAAGAAGTGGAAAAAGAAGAAGAGGAAGAGGAAGAAGAAGAGGAAGAGGAAGAGGAAGAAGAAGAAAAAGAGAAGAAGAAGAAGACGAAGACGAAGACGAAGAAGAAGAAGAATAAGAAGGCAATGATTATGAAAAGACGATGGTGATGATGATGAAGATGATGAAGACGGTGATGAAAATGATAGAGAAGATGCAGCAGAGGAGGAGGAGAAAGAAAAAGAAAATACTGAAGTGTTAGAGTTAATTTGTACGGGATTTCGTCTTGGATTCAGTGGATTACAAATTTCTTTCAGTTCTTCGCCTTACCTGCACGAGAGAGAGAGAGAGAGAGAGAGAGAGAGAGAGAGAGAGAGAGAGAGAGAGAAAAGGTGAGGCAATGAAAAGATTATGGAATTAGAAAGTAAAAAAAAATAGTATGTGAAAGAAATTAGAGGTCGAGTTTAATGTAGAAAACTGGCAGCGATGAGTTCACACACACACACACACACACACACACACACACACACACACACACACACACACACGCGCGCGTAACATAACCCATTAAAAGACTCTGATGCGCATAAAAAGTATACCGCAAGCTAATCCTTATATAAGTAAAGATGATATAGACATTTTTAAATCATGGTTAAGCCAGATTCACACACACAGAGCACTTAGATTAATTAATATTACATAGACGAGGGATGAAAAATAGTTCGCAAGGAAAAAAAATAACACTGGGAAAAGAAAAAAGAACAACGGTAATGAGCATAATTAAAACGATGAAGAGCACGTAATTAAATTTCACGTGATGATTGAGTATGGACTCGGCGAGTTGTTTCAGTGTAAAAGGAGTCTTTGTAAGCTGGGCAAGTGCGTGTGCGTGTGCGTGCGTGTGTGCGTGAGCGAGTGTGTGTGTGTGTGTGTGTGTGTGTGTGTGTGTGAGAGAGAGAGAGAGAGAGAGAGAGAGAGAGAGAGAGAGACCCACACCCACACACATATGAAACTCCGTAGCGCACTGGTTAGCACGCTCCCCTCACAACCGAGAGGTCCTGGGTTCGATTCCCGATAGTATGAAGAGATTGATGAGCCGTCTCCTTTAATCCCTGCCTCCTGTCCACCACAATATATCGGTACTGTGTGTAAGTCAGTGCTTGTGTCCCCCCCCCCCCCCCCGGTTGCGTGTTGGTGTGAGGTTATGGCCATACCCAAAGACCCATCACACACACACACACACACACACACACACACAAGGAAAAGTTGGACAAATACAGATACGGAGACGGGACCACACGAGCGTAAGCCCAGGCCCTGTAAAACTACAACTAGGTAAATACACACACACACGCACACACACACACACACACACACACACTATGCTGGCCTGGCACTGCGGACTGGTGATAGCAGTCATGAGTATGCTAATAATGATGAATTATTTAATGTTTAGTTTGTTTTGCTGCTCATCAGCCACAGCATGGAGGATCACCCTCTGGCGTCAACCGGCATGTGTTTGTGTTGGTTTGTTACGCGTAGTGATGCTGCCCACCACACCCTGTCTTAATAAACCAACTTAGTGTGATATAATAGGTGATGTAAACCCTTTAAAGAGCTGATCGCCACTATCATCACAGCTTCCCCTGCAACGTCCATCTCCCTCCTAAGCCGTCAACTATTAAACGGTGCAACACGGGAGGGAGAATCCGAGAATAAAAAATAAATAAAAATAGCCTCTAATCTTATAAGTCCTCCGCTGAATACACTTATTAATAAAAACATCGTGCCATTAATGAAAATTCGAGCCATTGCTCTGTCTTTTCTTCCTTAATGTTAATGCTTAGATTCTTCCTCCGCCGGAACATTTAGGCCCCATTACCTTGTTCACCGCCCGCCTGTCTCCGGGTGGCGGGAAGGGACGAAGAAGAATTTCTCCTCCCAGCATTTCATTATGTTGGCGCAAGACATTATCATTTAAGGTGATTATTTCTTGTCACGCTGATGATTATTCTTTAGCCTCTTACGAGACTTGCGCCGACGCACAGATATTTAAAACACTTTAATTAATATCTTTTGACTTTCATTTCTTTATTGATTCCCTGAGCGGCTTAGCCGAGGCTGCTTTCAGAGATTTTGTTAATCCCCGCCGGTCTTATTTTTCAGGTGAAGTAATAATGTGTATTTCTATATGATTAGAGGAAATACAGAATGGTGGAGGAAAAAAGTAGGTGCATCCAAAGGGCTGTATTTTGTTTGTTTGTGTTGGCCGTGATTTTAAGTCTGCGCGAGGCAGCGGCGGGCAGGGAGTGGCAGTCTGAGCGAACTGAATATTTTTATTTTGTCCGAGAATTAGTATTTCAGCACGGCTTATTACTTAGTGCCTGAATGCGTTCCCTAGTGCTGAATGGCTTTTTGAGATACGCTTTTATTATTTTAGCCAGGTGGAAAATTTTCATTGTGTTTTACTTATCTGGCGGGAGTGAGGAGGAGCTGCGCTGCAGAAGCTATTTGGACGCGCTATTGTTGATGCTGGTGTGCGGCAGTGTGTTGCTGTTGCTGCTGCTGACGATGATGATGATGATGATGACGATGGTGATGATGATGATGATGGTGATGATGCAGCGTTTTAAGTTACAGAACTGACATTTTATCATTAATATTACCATTATCATTACTATTATTTTATCGCTATCATCTTTGTTAGCTATTATTATTATTATTATTATTATTATTATTATTATTATTATTATTATTATTATTATTATTATTATTATTATTATTATTATTATTATTATTATTATTATTATTATTATTATTATTATTATTATTATTATTACAGTATCATTATTATTATTATTATTATTATTATTATTATTATTATTATTATTATTATTATTATTATTATTATTATTATTATTATTATTATTACAGTATCATTATTATTATTATTATTATTATTATTATTATTATTATTATTATTATTATTATTATTATTATTATTATTATTATTATTATTATTATTATTTTTGTTGTTGTTCCTTTGCATCTGTCATCACTACCATCAACTTCATCACCATCATCATCATTATTAGTTATAAGTTATATTACTATTATTATGATAACAACAACAACAACAACAATAATAATAATATTATTATTAATAATAATAATAAAAATGATAGTAATAAAAATGATAGTAATAATAACAATAGCACAATCATTATTAGAATCATCATTATTGTTGGTATTATCATTGTCATCGTCGTCATTACCGTCGCCGTTGTCGTCGTCGTCGTCATGTTTCACTATTATCAACAATTTCATTTCAAGCGAAGTTAAACGCCAAATATTATTAATGTAAAAATAAGGTACATTTGTCCACAAAAGGGAAAACAGGGAATTCTTAATCAAGGACGAAACAATTCAAAGACTCGCCGCCTCAGCCACGGACATGACCCAGAGGAAAAGACAGGAAAAATAATGTGTGTAGCACGAGGAGAGAGCGATCGCCACGAATAGGGAACACTGCGGAGCGAGCGAGGCCAGCGCACAATATTCTTGGAGTTCTATACTTTTGTCTGCGTGCGCGCGAGCTAATTTGTGTTTAGTGCTGGAGTCTGAGAATAAACTATTATATATATAATGATTGTATATATATATATATATATATATATATATATATATACTGTCTATCTATATATATATATATATATATATATATATATATATATATATATATATATATATATATATATATATATATATATATATATATGTATATATATGTATATATATATATATATATATATATATATATATATATATATATATATATATATATATATATATATATATATATATATATATATTTATATATTTATATATATATATATATATATATATATATATATATATATATATGTATATATACATATATATATATATATATATATATATATATGTATATATACATATATATATATATATATATATATATATATATTGTTCATCAGCACTTGGTGTGAAATTCTGCTGTTTCCCGCCGCATTCGTCCATTAGTAGATCTATTCACAGGAACACACATTAAAATCGTGGATTAAACACATAATGCATTCAGCACACAGGAGAACCTCATCGGCGGTTTCCCTTGAGGGCTGCACTGCGAGGCGGGAAGGGCAGGGGAGGGGGGGGCAGGATGGGGAGGCTGAGGGAGGCAGGGGCAGGGGAGGGGGGGGGCGGTGGTGGTGCTGAGGGAGGCGGGGCAGGGCAGGGGGGGGGCAGGGTGGTGGTACTGAGGGAGGCGGGTGGGCAGGGGAGGGCGGGGGCAGGGTGGTGGTGCTGAGGGAGGCGGGCAGGGCAGTGGGAGGGGCAGGGGTGGTGGTGCTGAGGGAGGCAGGGCAGGGGAGGGGGGGGGGCAGGGGTGGTGGTGCTGAGGGAGGCGGGCAGGGCAGGGAGGGGCAGGGGCAGGGTGGTGGTGCTGAGGGAGGCGGGCAGGGCAGGGGAGGGGCGGGGGCAGGGGTGGTGGTGCTGAGAGGAGGCAGGGCAGGGGAGGGGCAGGGGCGTGGTGGTGGTGGTGCTGAGGGAGGCTGGGCATGGGGAGGGCAGGGGCGGGGTGGTGGTGCTGAGGGAGGCTGGCAGGGCAGGGGAGGGGCAGGGGCAGGGGTGGTGGTGCTGAGGGAGGCGGGCAGGGCAGGGAAAGGGGCGGGGCAGGGGTGGTGGTACTGAGGGAGGCGGGCAGGGCAGGGGAGGGAGGGCAGGGGCAGGGGTGGTGGTGCTGAGGGAGGCGGGCGGGCAGGGGGAGGGGCGGGGAGGGGTGGAGGTGCTGAGGGAGGCGGGCGGGCAGAGGGAGGGGCGGGGCACAGTGGTGGTGCTGAGGGAGGCGGGCGGGCAGGGGGAAGGGCAGGGGCAGGGGTGGTGGTGCTGGGGAGGCGGGCGGCCAGGAGGAGGGGGCAGGGGCGGGTGGTGGTGCTGAGGAGGCGGGTGGGCAGGGGAGGGGCGGGCGGGTGGTGGTGCTGAGGGAGGCGGACAGGGCAGGGGAGGGCGGGGCAGGGTGGTGGTGCTGAGGGAGGCAGGCGGGCAGGGGAAGGGGCGGGGGCGGGGTGGTGGTGCTGAGGGAGGCGGGCAGGGCAGGTGGAGGGGCGGGGGCGGGTTGGTGTTGCTGGGGGAGGCGGGCGGGCAGGGGGAGGTGCGGGCGCGGGGTGGAGCTGACGACGGAGGCGGGCCGGCAGGGGGAGGGGCGGGGGCGGGGTGGAGGTGCTGAGGGAGGCGGGCGGGCAGGGGGAGGGGCGGGGGCGGGGTGGTGGTGCTGAGGGAGGCGGGCGGGCAGGGGGAGGGGCGGGGGCGGGGTGGAGGTGCTGAGGGAGGCGGGCGGGCAGGGGGAGGGGCGGGGGCGGGGTGGTGGTGCTGAGGGAGGCGGGCAGGGCAGGAGCGGCACCGATTATAACACAAACACCGCGGCGCCGCAATCAACTTTATTTATGAATATTAATACTGTCCGTGCTGTCAACCTCTGATATTCTGGCTTGATTTTTTTTCATGTAGTTGTCTTCGGTCATGCAAAAGGAAAATGCAATTTGTTGAAGGGTGAAGTGTTTTTTGCTTCTATAACGAGACTAAAGGGTTAAATTAACCAGCTTAATGAGACCCAGAATGTGAGGATGCATGGACCACTAGAGCGACAAGATTCTGTGGCGCCAAAGTCGGATTCTCGAAATGAAACAAGCGCCTGTTGATGCCACAATCCGACCCCAACGATTAGATTGTAATAATTTTTTTTAATATGGTGATGGCGTTGGGTGTATTTTCATTGACGAGGGAAATATAAACACGGGAAAGGAAATTATGTGAAGGCCTGGCGGAGAATGTAACAAGCGTGCTGCTTCTGCTGCTTGTTGCTGCTGGCTGAGTGGGGCGGCAGACACGCCACCTTCAGCAAAGCTCCGCTGTATCACCCGTACCGCCTCACGTGACCCGGCCCTTACAGCCTTAATTTGATGCTCGGTACAACCTGCTGATTACCTCGGAAAGTTACTCTCCCGGTCTTTCCCAGCACATTATCAGCTCGTTAAAGGGGAGGAGCGCAGCCTCTCCTCACATACAAACTTCGGAAAGTGTTCCCTTTCTCGTTAAAAATGTTACATAAAATATTTTCTACTACCTGTAATACAAAAAAATAAACGCGTAAAAATACAGCTTTCAATTGAAATGGAAGCAGCTTAAAGGTTTATTACACCTGTTTCTTCAGTACACAAAGAAAAATTGATGAGTATTGCGACATCGACCATGCAGTGTTTGTTATACTAAAAACATGCAGATAAATTTACAACGCCTGGTAGGATGGGATGTCGGTGCGTATTTTCCTGCGTAGTACTAAATCCATACCGAGCAGCTATATAAACACATCGTAAGGTTTGCCACACACTATCAGTGCCACTACCTGCATAACACTGTTACTAACTTAACCTTCAACGGCGTCTAGTGTCCTGAAGCATCCTAATATTACGCAAAACATCATGGAACATTGAAACACTATCACTACGTCAAACGCTCACTCTTCAAATCACCGCACCACTCCGTACCACGTACATCGTGCTAAATCAGCTTCTTAGAGGTCAGACGCTGTGCATGATGGGAAGGTGTGAGTGTATCATGGTAAGGAATCGTCTAAACGGACAGGAAGTTGCTGCATGCCAGTCCCTCAGTTGGAAGTCCCGAAGGGTAACTGGGCGTCAACAATATAGATAAATGCTAATATTTTCGAAACAAAATCAAATAAACAGACGTACAGATGGATTTAACTCGTGGTTTTAACTGTGCTAACATGCAACAGAGCTGGGTGGGGGAGAGGCGGCGCATTGGAATATATTACACAGGGGACGGGATTGTGGAAAGTATAATTTTTTAGGCCCCAGCCAGAATATAATACGCGTGACCTTTAAGGGAGGAATGAAGAAAAAAGACTGAATAAATGCCCCGCCGGCCGTGATGACAACGCCGCCATCAACACCAGATTTGATGTCGCGGCCATTCCTCTCCCGCTGCCTGACCCACATAATACATATTAACGCTTCTATCGCTATTATACGGATCATTCGCGCCGCACCGATCCGTATAATGTGGATAAACGAATCTGTATAACTGACCCATAAAAATAATGAAGTCCGATATGAAAATGCTAATTAGTAATTTCTGTGAGATGAGGGATGAGAATGACCCCGGGTAACGGAATGAAAGGCAATGATAATGATGATAAATAATAATAATAATAATAATAATAATAATAATAATAATAATAATAATAATAATAATAATAATAATAATAATAATAATAATAATAATAATAATAATAATAAAGCGTAATAATAAAATAATACTACGTTGATTATCTGTGTGTCTGTCTCTGTCTCTCCCTCTCTCTCTCTCTCTCTCTCTCTTTCCCCCTCCCTTCTTCTCTCTTGCTCTCTCTCTCTCTCTCTCACTACCACAAAAAAAAACTTCCGCCAGAGTACCACAACATATAAAGTGGCTGAAAACGTAACTTCGATACAAACATCAAAACACTTCCTTCTCCCTTTCCTTCCTTCTTCCCAGTTCTCGCGGAGTGTGTGCAAAAAGAAGCAAAAAGGCGGCTCCACTTTGCAGCCTTCGCCTTTAAAAATATAAGTGATGGTGTTTTGCGGGCGGCAGAGAGACTTGCGAGAGCTACGCGCCACTTAAGAAGCCCCGAACACTTTACTTTAGTTCCCCCCGCAGCTCCCCGGGCCTAATTCTATAAGAGGTTACGACCCCACCCTCTCCTAGCCTGCCTCCTATCCTCTTCCTATTCTTTCTTAGCCTCCCCGTCCTCCCCCTCCCTCCCTGCCTCCTATTCTCATTTCTATTCTCTCCAAGTCTCACCATCCTCTCCCTCTCCACCTTTCCTGTTCCTTATTCTATTCCTGTTCTTTCCTAGCCTTCCCATCCTCTCCCTCTCCACCTGCCTCCTGTCCTCTAAAATCCTTTCCTAGTCTCCCAATCGTATCCCTCCTTCCTTTTCAACTCCCTTCCTCACACTACCGTCACACTCCTCCTGCATCTCCTTGCCCTCCAATGATCTCCTTCACTCTCCTCTTTTTCATCACCTCACCATCAGCACTTTGCCTCCTACCATCACTTTCTTCTCATATTCTCACCCCACTTTCCAATTACCACACATTTCCCTTCTTCTGTAACCTCTCCCTATCATCAACTATCTCTTCTTGCAACCCCATCGACATCCCTTCCTTTCCTCTTTCCCTAACTTACCCCCTGTATTCACTTCCCTTCTATCCCCTTCTCGACCCTCTCCCTCTACTTCCTCTCCTTTCCTATCTTCTTGTTATCTCCTTCACCCACTGCCACCCCCGTCTCCACATCAAAAAAAGCTAAAAAAAAAAATCTCTCCTCCTCCTTTCTCTCTCTCTCTCATTTTTCTCTTTTTTCTTCTTTTCTTTTCCTGCATCTGGTGCTGCTGTTGGCCCTTTTCTTTTCTTCTCTGTGTGCAATGTTTACACTGAGGGTTTACAGGGGCAACGGAGCCGCACCCCCAGCGTGTTTATTTCATCGTGTGCAGACAAAACATTTATCTTACTCATTATTATTATTATTATTATTATTATTATTATTATATTATTTATATATATATATATATATATATATATATATATATATATATATATATATATATATATATATATATATATATATATATATATATATATATATATATATATATATATTATATATATATATATATATATATATATATATATATATATATATATATATATATATATATATATATATATATATATATATATATATATATATATATATATATATATATATATATATATATATATATATATATATATATATATATATATATATATATATATATATATATATATATATATATATATATATATATATATATATATATATATATATATATATATATATATATATATATATATATATATATATATATATATATATATATATATATATATATATATATATATATATATATATATATATATATACGCACACACCTAACTTTTCTCCTAAAAGGTAACACTTGTACGGTGTTTCACATTCGGGTCACGTCGAAATTTATTTGAAACAACGAAGGGAAAATGGGGGAGGGAACTGTTCTCCGGTGCGGGATGTTCCTCAACGAGGGAGACTTATATTTTTCGTTCAGTTTCGGAAGAGGGTGAGACGTGGAAGGTTTTGCTGATGAAATTTTAAAGGAACGAAAATTATGTTGAAGGACTAAGAAAAGTTTTGTTCTCTGACGAGTCAGGGAACTGCAGCCTCCGTTGTTCGCCTCTCCTAATGATCACTGATAGTTTCTATTGCAGCGATTGATTTGATTGAAGATAAATTATCACGCTTTCTTTTCTTAGCTATTCATTACGTATATATCTGCAGTACTTAAGTGATATATTACGGTTCTACTCCTGTAGCGTTACCCAGCAGTAACTATTACTTGAAGGTGCTGGAGACAGACTGAATGAATTGTGTGCACTGTGAAGTGAGCAACAGCCACAAGGGCTTGGGCTTGCCTGTGTGTCTCATATCAAGTAACAACTTCAACTTGGAAAACAAACAGGTCGTGAGAGCCAGTCCCCAGCTCAGCGACCACCGCGCCACGACCCTTGCCACACAACAACACTCAGGCGACCAGGGAGTGCAGCCCCTACTGCTCCTCCCTATCATCTTCCCTCGTCTTCCTCCCAGCCTCAACGCACCCTTCCTTCTCTCCCCAACAGCTGTCAGAGGTCTGTGTGAAGAGCGACA
>NC_066509.1:5330429-5422929 GCF_024679095.1 Eriocheir sinensis | reverse complement strand
AAATCTAAATCCACGCTCTTCCACCGTACGTCAGCTCCCAGTTTGGTCATTCGTCTTTCATTCCCAATTTAATAAGTGAACTTAAAACAAAAAATCATAGCATTTCCAAGTAAGGTTACTGGTCCGTTCCAGCCACTTTATTTTAACCCATACGTTGCACAGAGTTGGGCGCTTCTTTCGTTGTTTTCCAGTATCTTCTCGTGATGTCCTAAGCCGTCCCCTCAGTGTTCGCAAAGAAATTTTCAAGTACATTTTAATACTGTTTCAAAGGTACATTTACTCGTAGGAGTATATTCAAGTTCCTTAAGCTTTCTGAGAGCCTTCTCAGCTGTATCTTGAATGCTTTCTCAAGGGTGTTGAAGTTTTGAGCGTTGTGACTCGTGTCTTCCCGGTGTGACAGGAAACCCTATATATCAGCCTCTGAATGACAATACTAACTCAAGATGCAAACTGTGTATGTGTGTGTGTGTGTGCGTGTGTGTGTGTGTGTGTGTGTGTGTGTGTGTGTGTGTGTGTGTGAGAGAGAGAGAGAGAGAGAGAGAGAGAGAGAGAGAGAGAGAGAGAGAGAGAGAGAGAGAGAGAGAGAGAGAGAGAGAGAGAGAGAGAGAGAGAGAGAGAGAGAGAGAGAGAGAGAGAGAGAGAGAGAGAGAGAGAGAGAGAGAGAGAGAGAATGTTTATTAGACGCAACACCTGGGAATTCTCACTAATGTTTACTTTCTACTGGCTGACAGGTATCCATGGAGGTGCGCATGTCCTGACTAAGGTGCTGCCTGTTCGAGAGTCATGCCAGTGTCTTCGTTTAAACATCCTCGATCTATATATACCATGGAATAGCGGGGTCTTCCTGTGACGGCCGCTCGTAAATTAAGACAGTGATGGGAATAAGATTAATGGTAGATATATAAATGCTCTCTCTCTCTCTCCCTATTTACCTGTCAGTCTACCTATTAATCTACTTATCTGTCTACCTATCTACCAATTTATCTATCTGTCTATATATCTGTGTCTATCTGTCTATCTATGTATCTATCTCGATATATAGGTTTTGTATCGATAGTATCACAAACTCCAGAAAAAGGCCTGGAGGGCACACGTACACAAGACTATGGAGAGAACACTGAGCTACATATATAGAAATACCTCAATAGGTTTCCCATGAGAATAAAAATATAATCAGAAGAAAATACGATAAAAATAGAACATTGATGCGTCACAATATTTCCGCTGGTTTCTGGCTTGGCATCCGACAGTGAACGATTTTTGAAGTATACGACATATTTAGTTATTTGTTCGCGTGGATATATCACGGCAAGACGAGGTGAGTATTTTTTTTTTACAGCAAAGGAGACAGCACAAGGGCACAAAAAAAAGAGGAAACAATAAAAAAAAGCCCGATACTCGCTACTCCTGTAAAGAATAAATGTATGGAATAAATGTAAAGTATGGATCGTATTCCTAAACGCATCGCCGCCTCTGTTCGCCTGTTTGAAAAGCCTCTCGAAGAAGTAGCTGGGATTTCCGTGGACAGCTTGGTGATTCTAGTGATAGTTTTGCACGACTTCTGCATTTTGAACGGGATAATCACCCATGAGAGCCCGGTTAATCTTGTTTGTGGCCTTGGTAAATAGTCGTAATAGGTGCCCGATATTTTTTTTTTTTTTACAGAAAAGGAGACAGATCAAGGGCGTGAAAAAAAAGAAAACAATAATGAAAAAAAAAAGCCCGCTACTTACTGCTCCTGAATAGAGTACAGAGGAGTGGCCAAAAAGAGATAAGAAGACCCATGTTTTAAAATTCCAGAACTAACAAAAGAGGAAATAATCATAAGGTCTGACATGAGGTATTTACTAGTGAGACAAATTCCTTCACACACAAAAAAGGAGGAAATACACTTAAATAACTTTAATAAGCAAACACAATATCTACATACCTTGAAAGCTGCTGGAGGTGGAAAAGATGACATTTTTTCTTCCTTCTCGTCCGCCTCTTCCTATTTCCCTCACGCACTCTGTCAAAGGGAAGGAAAAAGGCTGCTTTATAAACATACTGTCGGCATTCATATGAAAATAGCTCAGCCTGCTTTCTCGCCGCGCCATAAGTGACGGAATAATCTCGGTATTATTTCGGCGCATGGCCAGAGAGATAAAGGGGTGTGCTGGTGGAGGGCTTGTGTTTGGTGGTGTGTGTAGTGGAGTCGTAATGTGGAATGTGGTAGCGTGGAGTGGTGTTGATGTTACGGTGGAGTATGGTGGGTATGGTGGCGGTAAAGGGGATGTGGTAGTCATGTGGCTTGTGATGGGTGGTGTGTGGTGACGTGTGGTAGTTGTGTGGTGTGTGAGGGGGCGTGGTAATCATGTGGGTTGTGATGGGTGGTGTGATGGAGTGTGTATAGTGTAGTGGTGGTGAGGAGTGTGGATGGCGTAGTGGAGATGATAGGATGTGTTCTGTGGCTTGTAACTGATGATATGTAATGGTGGTCATGGTGGAGTGTGGCTGGTGTGGCGGTGGTGAGGCGAGACGCTGGGGATGGGGAGAGCCTCTAGTGGTGGGGAATCCTGAAGGTGTGAAATATCTACAAAATGTGGAATAATAAGGCATGGAATAACTCAGGTGTGAATTTCGTGAACCAGTTACTCTGTGAATGTGGCGTGGCGGCAATACCTGGAAAAATATGATGTGGTTCTCGGTGTGGCATAATACTCGAGGTGTGGCATAATTATAGGTTGTGGAAAGGTTTAAATATGGCGATTTTATGAAGCACTTGTTAATAATAGCAAGGGAGTAGCGTGGCACAAATACCGAGGAAAATAAAACAAAAAAATAATACCCAATACAAATATCTCCAGAGCACATTACTAACTCTTCTTTTCAGCTATAGCGATGCATTACCCCGAGCCATTTATTCCCCCCCTTGCTTCATTCATTATCCGCCTCCGGCACATTTATGTATTACTTCCACTTTGCGTGCTTCGGCGGTGGCCCATCTCACGCCTGGCCGAGTTTTCCACGCAACGCAAATGTTTTTCTTTTATATCATTCAGCTACAGAGGCGAGGCTACAGCTCGATGCACTCGGGACAGAGGGTTGCAGAATTTACATTTAAATCGATTCCGCTGCAGAAAGAAAGTTTGGAGCGACGGCGAAGTGAAGCAAGTCCCTCCTTCCTTCGTGAGGTCAGATGCGCCTTTGTCTCGCGCCCAAAACAGAAGGAAATTTTGACAGAAGACCGGGCGGAAGGGTGGAGCGAGACGCGGGGCGGGAGGAGGAGGAGGTGTTTTTTTCGAGGGGTGAAGAGAGGGAAGACAAGAAACAAAAGCTAACATGCATTCACATAGATTTTGCTGCACTTCCTCCGTTTCCTCTATTTGATTTTTTTTATTCTTCTCCCTTTTCTCGCCCTTCCTCCTCTACGTGTTGTATTATTCTTCCTTCACCATTCTCTTCTGCTTTTATCATCCCGTCTATTTTCCTTTATCCACCAGTCTTTTCATCGTCACAAACCCCACATAGATAACCAACAAATAAAAAAAATCAACAAGGAACACTTCTTGAACCCCATAAAAAAATACAAATGAAAGACAAAACAAAAACAGCAGCAAAGAAAACAAGTCGCTGAAGGAGGCAGCCACCGTAAACACCAAACTAATATACGACCCTTACGTCAATTAGTGTTCCAGAAAAAAAGAGAAAAAAAATTGGGAAGGGAAGAGACAAACGCCTCCCCTTCCTTTCCCTTCTGAAAAATGTAACTTCAGACGGAAATAAAAATGAGGAAGAGGAATAAGGGATAGGACAAAGCGCCCAACATACAGACACCAAAACAGACATACATCCAGGGACAAAGACACACGGACAGAGGCATGCACACAGAGCAAGGGAGACGAAAGAATATGTTCCTGTGCTGTCACCGGTATACGGATATCCCTGATGGAGGAGGCGCGGGCGAACAGGCAGGTGAGAAGGGAGCGCAGGTGGAGGTGTGAGGGCAAGGAGACGGACGATGAGGGCCGCCGTACCAACATGCTCGGCGGGACAAACAAAACAAAGTAGTCGACGCTCGGCACGTTGAGGCAGCTTGAGAATGCCACGGCCTCAGACAGTCCGCCAAAACGCGCTCTGCATGGCCTTTCCTTCCTTCCTTCCTTCCTCCCCTTCTTCCCACCACAAAAGACCATTCCCTACCCCCAATACCATCTCATGTTATCGCCGAATCGTTAAAAAAAAAGGATAGGAAAAGGGATAAATGAGCTGAGGCGAGTGGAAATAGTGAAGATGAGACAGAGGGAGTATAGTGTGTTCGGCTGCAAATGTTTACAGTATGCAAGTGTCTTAAGTCTTACAGGGATGCAAGTCAAGTAAGCACCTAAAAGATATATCATCGTACGCATTATCATTATTTTGCATCGTAGTGGAAAACTTATGCTTGGAAGACATGAGACCACTGAAAAATAGGTAACAGGAACGACACATCACACAAGAGGCGTGGATGAATTAGACAAAGCGATGTAGTCTTGACTTGATCTCTGGTAAACCTCAACCACAAGCAATGACGACGGTGATGAGCAATGAAGCCAAGTGATAGAGAAAGAGAAACAAAGTTATATGGAGCATTGAAAGACAATTAATTATCAGAGAATAACAAAGGAGACCACCCATCAACCCGGACTCTAGAGGAAACCGTCCAAGTGAATCAAGAAGGAGTTCCGGAGGGCAGCATGAGCCAAGAGAAAATGGCGCCACTATAAAAACTTGCCTGCGCCACGACGGGCTGGGGCCGACTACCATCCAGGCCCCTCAAGAGAGCCTACCGGTGCCACAGGCGAAAAAAAAAAAAAAAAAAACCGATCCGTTCCTTATATTCGAAATTTGAGAAGAAAAAGCGAGTTTCGTGGAAGTCAGCCCGAGAGAAGACGCGGCTATCAGAAAACAAAACATCTACAGCCAACCAGAAAATAACAACCAAGAGTATGAAGACGTTCCGATCCTTATATTCGTAATTAGATAAGTAAAACTGAATTGCCTGGAGGTCCCCCGAGAGGAGCCGAGGCAATCATAAAACAACGCACCTTCGGAATTAATCATCATCTGTGGGAGCGGCGTCACGAGGAGGACTGAAATAGTGATGAAGGTTAACTGTTTTCTGTGACTGACCTAGCCCGGCAGCTGCGGGGATCATGTTTCTTAATGGTCCCTCTAAGCGAGAAAAATAAGAAAAAATCATCACTCACGCAGACCATCTCATAATATATATCAACGCATTTGTGAAAAGTTTATGCATCATCTATTTGGGGGGATTTATATCATGGCAAAAATTTGGCCCGTCGCTGGTACACGGTAAAGCCACAAATTTGGCCCGTCGCTGGTACACGGTAAAGCCACAAATTTGGCCCGTCGCTGGTACACGGTAAAGCCACAAATTTGGCCCGTCGCTGGTACACGGTAAAGCCACAAATTTGGCCCGTCGCTGGTACACGGTAAAGCCACAAATTTGGCCCGTCGCTGGTACACGGTAAAGCCACAAATTTGGCCCGTCGCTGGTACACGGTAAACCCACAAATTTGGCCCGTCGCTGGTACACGGTAAACCCACAAATTTGGCCCGTCGCTGGTACTAAGAGAGCCGACCCACCGGAAGTCTTCCCTCCGTCGCGCAAGCCCAACATTATCAGTCTTATTTTATGGCACTGTGGAAGATACCCGATCATTCTCATCCACCTCCTTTTCACGGACACGAAAAACATTATACATCCCCTGTGACTATTTGAAATGACCCGCGCTGTGATTAAATGATGGAGTTTCGGCGCCGAAGTGATCTTGAGCGAAGGTGTTTCTTTTGATTTATCCTGCTGTTCTCGATGATACGTCGGATACTTGCTCCCTTTTCATAATCATTACCGAAACTCAAATATTCTCGAGGTAATGAAGACGAGGAAATTAGAGTGGTTGTAGGGGAAAATATGTTCCATCTCTCCTCTAAAGTTGAATTCCCTTATTTCCCCCTTCGTACAAATCTTTTTTTTTTCCCTTCCCAGCTTTTTTGTACAGTAACGAAAGCAGCTCAAGGGAAAAAAAATAACTGAAAAAAAAGCCAGTTAATCACTGCCGCTATAAAGAGTATCACTGAGCGGCCAAAAGGGAGGTCAATTTCAATCCTTCCTGTCTTCCTTCCGTTCTCGCCCCAGCAAACATGTGTGGCGTGCGTGGCTTGCCGTGAGTGAGGCGGCGTATCTCAGGCTGAGTGGGGAGGCGATTGTCTTAAGGGGACGCTGAATACCCTCCTAGGAATGACTGGAGGTGGCGCGAGACGAGGAGCACCGCGGGGAGGCATCACGGAGAAGGCCGCGGCGAGGAGGAATTCGAGCGCCGGTCCTGATTCAAACGAGATTCAATGGCCGAGGGTCTTGAGGCAGCCAGCTCGACGAATTTTGATATTATCGCCTCATCAGCGTCGCCTTGTACAGCCACCGCTCACGCCTCGCCCGCCAGCCCTGACGCGGGGAATCTGTTAACCTGCCATTGTGCTCCGGAGAGACGCCATTTGTGTGTGTGAGTCGCCCGTTTATTAAGGACGCGGAGCAGTAATTTAAAGGGCTAATTTAATACCACCGGCAATCTCATGGGCTCTGATTAAATCTACGACGAGATTCTGCCGCCCCGAGAAGCGACACAGACGAGGAACTGGAATGCTTGGCTGCCAGGCTTCGGGGAATCTTGAAGCTCACCCCGTCCCTGATAATTTCTTCTTCTCTCTCCTTCTCCTCCTCCTCCTCCTGTGATAGTTCCTTGTAATGTTTCTCTCTCAAAGCTCCCCTCCCCTTTTCTTCCTCTCCCTCTTCTTCATACTCCTTCTCCTCCTCCTCCTCCTCCTCCTTCTCTGGTACTTCCTTGTAATGATTCTCTCTCTAGGACCAGGAATCTGTTTAAAATACACGCATACAGTTTTTAGGGTCATCAAAAGCTTATCCAACACCTCCTTTTCTCCTCCTCCTCCTCCTCCTCCTCCTCCTGCCGTCCTTGCATTACTTCTCTCTCGCATCAGTGCCAGGAATGTTTAAAAATGCACGTCTACCGTTTCCCATGTCATCAATATTAACGCTAAAGCTCTGTGTTCCGCGTCTCTTTTCTCATGCACGAAGCTTCATCTCCAGCCCCATCACTGGAGGCAAACAGCGGCCCAGCGCGAGACAAAGGGCCCCCCGACGCACCTTCCGCCATTCATCTCTGTCTACTGTTCTTCCTCTATTAAATTTCGATGTGGACTTTATCGCTGCCATTATTTACATTTATTTATTTCTCCGGCTCGACTGTGTTCCTGTTGACTCAGTTCATCCCCCGATCACTTCTTTTCTGGTCTCGTCTATCTCTTTCTTGGCCTCGCTCTCCAGTCCTAGGTGCACTTCGGCAGGCAGTTTTTCAAGAGTAGTGTCTTTTTTTTATCTATCCCGTTCCCTGCTTGTTGTTTAAGGGCTTCCATTTACCTCGGATAATTTTTCAACGTCGTGTATTCGTTCCGTTCTGTCTTGGTCTTGTTTCCTGCTTAATTTTTTTTTGTTAACTTGTATATCCGATCTTCTGTTTCCTTCATAATTTTAGCCTCGAATACACTCTTCGGATGTCCTTTTTCTCTTTACGAATTCTTACAACTCTTTCTCACGATTCTTTCCCCGTTTTCTCTGCCTCATTCCGATGCCGTCTACTCGAACTGCTCTGTTTTGGCCTCGACGCTCCTCAGTCCGTAGTGCACTTCGCCGAGTACTCGGCTCCTCCCGCTGAGCCCTGTCGCTGCGCCGCCGGCGTGACGCGCGTAGGTATTGATCCTTCAGCGTCAAGAGATAACAGACGCTTCCTCGGGCCATTCATCATCTTTATGGCCTCGTGCTCCCCTATAATTCTCTCATTCTGTATCTGACTGTTTATCTCTCTCCACTCATTTGTCTGTTCAGCTGCCCACTGACCTGTCCGCTAGTCTTGTAAACCTCCTTACTCTCATTTTTCTTACTAATCTATCATACCTGCCTGCGCCTGCGAAGGAAAGCAAGTGTGTATGAAAACAGCAATGAAATATGCGCATTTTCTGATGTATGTAGTGTACGTGTAGGGGGTGTATGTATATTTGGAGTGTGCAGGTATGTATGTATTTATATGCATGTATGTATGAATGTAAACATGTGTGTACTTTACACATGCACGAATCCAAGTAACAATCTACCTATGTATAATTTTATGTAGCTCTATACGTGTGCTAGTATGCACTTTTGAAGAGACATGACTAAATGGATAGATGAAGTAATTCACTTGTTCTGGCAGCAATGACCGACTAAGATATACCAGTGGTGGCCACACGTATGTCATAAAGCAAAGACACGCTGCCTTTCCCGCTTCGAAAAGAACTACCAACGGACATCAAACTTCTCCCTCACCACCGCCGCCTCTAACACCCCAAAAAGTTGCAGCGAGTGCCGCCACTATCGCACACGTCGTTGTCATCGTTCTCGCCGGCTAACACATTGGCGGTGCAGGTTTTCCTTCACTGATGAATATTGTGCCCATGCCTTCATTGTATTATGTATAATGGTCGTGAAACTTTTAATAAGGTTTGTTAGGCAGGAAAGAAGACAAGTAGGTAAAAAGGGAAAGAAGGATGATGATGATGAGAAGGAGGAGGAGGAGGAGGAGGAGGAGGGAGGTGCAGAAAATGAAGACAACAAGGCGAAAAATGCGCTGGAAGGAAAGAATGTCGGCTATCGTTAAAAAAGTTTTTCTTTTAAGCCTCGACGAGCAATTGACGGCTGCAAAAAGGTCTTCATCAGCGGATCATTTCCATCTAATTGGAACTTTCTGAAGGCGGTGCCGCGCGGCGAGGCGGGAGGCAGCAGCTGGCCACCCACGCAGGCAGCCAGGTAGCCGGGCAGCCAGTGCACCTTCAATCCTGATCAGCAGCGTGAGGAGAAAAGAGCGGAAGGGAGGCTTTGTGTTCCCGCCTGGAATACTTCGCAGGTAAAGCGGAAATAAATTAAATAAAAACCATTTACTTTCCGTCAAGACTTAGATCAGAGGAGCATGATGTTCCCGCCGGCGTCCTGCATGTGGAACGTACAGCGGCGCCGCGGCCCACCTTTGATCGGGGTCCCCTATGGAGCATCCCTTCAGTATAGAAAGACGTGCCCGACTGATCATTAGGTTAACAAGCACGGAGGAGCATCACTCTTGTCACGAAGGTAGCCATGGCGACGTAACGACTACCTTATATACATCTTTTCAGGATATAAGCCCGTATTCTTCATCGTCTTAGCACCTCGGTTCGTTTGAAAAGCCTCTATTAGAAGTCGCAGGGTTTTTCATGGACTGTTTTGTGGCTCTCACGACCTCTACACCAGCGTTGGCAAATTATCGAACTAATCGTATTTCATTTTCAAAGCTGCTGACCGATAACCATAACAACAAAGAACGAAAAACATCAATATTCAACAGTTTTAGCACTGACTTTGATTTTCTCACGTTACTTGTGTAGGTACGAGAGTCTGATGCATAAAAATGATACATACGAGATGTGGTTAATACGATAATTTGCCAACGCTGCTCTATACCTTCAACGGGAAAATCACCCATGGAAACCTAGTAATCTTATCTCTGGCCTTAGAAAATAGTCGTCATGAAAGCCATATACGTTTAACCCGTCCGCTGCGATTGCCATGGATTTCGCCTTCACTGGTAGCCTGGTAACATACACTCCCAGGTCTTTTTCTGCCTCTGTGGTGGATAGCGGAGTGTTCCCCATGTGGTACTGGTATGCTGGATATCCCCTCCCTAGGTGCAGGATTTTACATTTTTCTTCACTGAATTGTAGCAGCCACTTTTTGTTCCACTCCTGTAGCTTGTTGATGTCTTCTTGTAGGAAATCCGCAGTCAAGGGGTTAAGAATATGGACCACAGACGCTGAAGAAAGAGTAACTTAGAGGGAAAGGAAAGTGGATATACAGTGTGACGGCGTCCAATGGGAGTCACAAGGTTCAGAGCGTGTCAGGTGAATAGAAAAATATATATGTACCTAGTGACTTAGTCTTTTTAGTGACCTCTGCTGCCCAACACATCATTTTTTTGTTAAGGAATAGCTCGTACACATTAAAAAGCGTTATTATATTTGCTAAGGACTGGTTTGTGCCGCTCATCGAGTATTTCACTGGTACATATTTAACTAGAGTTGAGTGATGCTTTCTACGCGCTCTCTCTCTCTCTCTCTCTCTCTCTCTCTCTCTCTCTCTCTCTCTCTCTGTCTGTCTGTCTGTCTGTCTGTCTGTCTGTCTGTCTGTCTGTCTGTCTGTCTGTCTGTCTGTCTGTCTGTCTGTCTGTCTCTCTCTCTCTCTCTCTCTCTCTCTCTCTCTCTCTCTCTCTCTCTCTCTCTCTATCTATCTATATCTCTTTGACACCTTCTGCATCGCCTTTTATCGTTTTCAATATCAGTTCTTTCCATTCTTACGTTTTCTGTCGCCTTTTTTTTTGTGTGTGTGTATATTTATTTTTCCGCGCGCCGTGTCGCATAAAGCTTGAAATATTTATCTCACGTTCCAAAAATCGCCAAAGTTTTTAAAATGTGACTTCCCGGGAATAGGCTGTTAGCGGCCTTTAAAAAATCACCTCTTCCTTTTCATGAATATCCACTAAAAACGCAGGATATACGAGCCTCCTTAATCGTCCGCCGCCGCTCCTGCTCCTGATGCTGCTGCTGCGGTAAGAAGGGAAGGAAGGGAAGGGAAGGAAGGAAACAGAGGAAAGAAGAAAAAAATAACCGAGGGATAATGCATATAAACACACCCTGTTCAAGTTGGAAAGTTTCGTTTACTCGGCGCAAGATACCCTGTTCAATGGACGTTCTGGACAGGCTTGCCAATCATCATGGACCGTTCTGTATGTTCCTATTCTGCATATGTTCTTGTTTTGTACGTTCGTCTTCCGTATGTTTTTATTCGATATTATCCACGACGAAGTGAGAGAAAAAGACCATCGAGCATCAGCGAAACAAAACTCAACACCAATTTTAATGTGAGTTTCTTCTTATTGAAAAAAAAGGCCAGTCATTTTTCCTTTTTTTTTACAGCAAAGAAAACAGCTCAAGGGCCGTTCTGTATGTGCTATTCTGTGTATGTTCTTGTTTTGTACGATCTTTTTATGTACGTTCTTATTCGAAATCATCCACGGCGAGGTGAGAGAAAAAGACCATCGAACATCAGCGAAACAAAACTCAATAGGATTTTTCATATGAGTTTCTCGCAATCGAAAAATAAAAGTCAGTCATTTTTCCTTTTTTTTTACAGCAAAGGAATCAACTCAAGGGCAAAAAAAAGGAAATCAAAATAAAGAAAAAGGCCCGCTATCACTGCTGAAATAAAAAAAGGGTTCAGAGGAGTGGCCGAAAGACGAGGAGAAGACCGGAGTGCAGAACCAAAGCTGTTCTCCTGACTAGAAAAATGAATAACACGGAGCAAAGAGCACTCGATTTAATAACTAATCATAAAACTTTTCTCTTCAAGCTACGAAAAAAAAATACGTGCGGAATCATTCAAATGTTAAAGGAGAAACTCGTTAACGCGAAAATTAAATTAGCGCCGCAGGATCTTCTATCGCGTTTTCTATATTCAATAAAAAGTTCCCTTCACGCCGGAGGAAATTAATAATGCCTGAATAATTACCCGCGGCAAAGAAGTCCCTTGCGCCTGCAGGAGTGAATGTGGCTGAGAATTATTATTATTTCCTTTACACCAAGTTCCGTGCCGTGAAACTCTTACTAATCATTCTCTCTCTCTCTCTCTCTCTCTCTCTCTCTCTCTCTCTCTCTCTCTCTCTCTCTCTCTCTCTCTCTCTCTCTCTCTCTCTCTCTCTCTCTCTCTGTCTGTTTGTCTCTCTCTCTCTCTCTCTCTCTCTCTCTCTCTCTCTCTCTCTCTGTTATTTGCTCTGGTGGCTTCATATTTCACTCGTCAGTCTCAGCAGCCTCGCCCTCCTCCTCCTCCTCCTCCTCCTCCTCCTCGTCCTCCTCCTCCTCCTCCCCCTTACCCTACTGGAGGCCGTGCTTTATATTCTGGTGTTTGCATGCTTGAACTTCAGCCTTAGAATTTTTTTTTTTACAGCAAGGGAGGCAGCTCAAGGGCAAAAAACAAAAGCAGAAACAAAACGCATCCGTCTATGCTAAATATACGCTAAATCTATGCTAAGTCTAGGTTGAAAGAAAATATAAAGCTAATGTTTTATAACAGTGCCCCCAAGAACACTGATATATAAGTAATAAGTTTAGAATAATCCTTCGTTTGAATATCATATACATAAAAAGAACAAGTCGATCAAAGTGTCTCTATTATTCTTATTTATATATTCGCCTGATCATCTCCTCTATACTTTTCTTTATAGAGTGATTAGCGGGCTTTTTGTTTCCCTTTTTTAGCCCTTGAACTGCTTCCTTTACTGTAAAAAAAATAGGAACGGAGTATTTTTTCTATCTGCCTGTAAGTTTGAAGCCATAAATCCGTGATATCTGACTTTTATCATGGCAAACATAATATTATTGCCAGAGACGCCCTCAAGTGTACCCATTGTTGCAACACGATGATCCCTAAGGCCTGACACGCGCTGGGCCTTGATGGGTTGCTGCGCGGCTTCAAGGACGAGAGGCGGAGAGCAAATATCACAAAGCCGATACCGCCTTAAGAGCATTTCTACCCTCTTATGGGGGACTGAATAATGCATAAGCTATCGAAAATATACCACAAGACACGATGAATATACAATGTGAACATGATATGGCCATTATGTAAAGGCAATAATGAATAAGAAATGGCTCTTTGCATAGCTGAAGACGGCATCGAAAATACACGTTATGTCACGCCGAGCAAGCCAGCAGCAAAATACGTAATTCTGACGTAAGGAGAGCCATGTAGATAATTGCATCGGAAATGTATACAGAATGGCTCATCGTTAGGAAAAACTCCCGTTACCATTGATGTGTTATTTTTATGTGGTAATCCAGCTTGGAAAATTATTCAAAATTTTCATATCATTTATATAGACGATCTGTTGTTTCAGTCACATTCAATCATAATAATATTTCATTGGAAAGGAAAAAAAAACAATCAGTCAAACATAAAGGGTTTCAAAATCCAATAAAAGTGAAATTGCCTTGAAAGGAAAAATGGAATCTACGTGCTTGTTTTGAATTATATAAACATTTATGCAGGTTTTCATTATCCTAACGGAAAGGGAGCAAAATTAAATTACAGTAAATACAACCCCTCTCCGCTCACACAACATAGAGAAAAGGGTGAAAGAGCAGCGACATACACAGCCAATCCACAACAGAAGGGTCTTAAGGAGGCGTGTCAACCCCCTTTGCCGATAAGCACACACGCAAAATGAGAAGTGTGCAAGAAGAAAAGTGTAACAACAAACGCGAAAAATACGAATTCGGTGTTAAGTTCGAGTTAAGGGCGCACATCAACGTTTTGGGGTATCTCAGTGTGCTTTGGGAAACTGGGTGTGCTTAGAAACAGTAGAACAAGTACGAAATAAAAACACTTGCAAGGGGATGAAGAATGGTGAGGGGGACATAGGAGCAATTTGTGTCCCCTGCAGCGTGAGTATCTTTGGGTATCTCGGTTTGCTCTGGGTATTTGAGTATGCTTAAAAAACAGTAAAATCAATACGAAAACAACGCTTGTGGGAGGACGGTTTTAGGGGAGGGGGAGCCAGCAACCTGTGTTCCCTAAAGCTCGTGTATTTCCTTGGGTATCTCCGTATATTTTGGGTATTTTGATATGCTTAAAAATGGGGATATAGGCACGGAAAAACACACTCGAAAGAGGGAGGGATGGCGAACCAGAAACCTGTATCCCCCGTATCACACACGCGCACACACACACACACACACACACACACACACACACACACACACACACACACACACACACAAACTCGTTCACTCATTTATCAATTCTTTTTTCCTTCCTTTTTTTTATTTCCTTCTTTCCTTCTTTTTCTTTCTTTCCTTCTTTCCTTTCTTCTTTATTTATTTCCGTCTTTCCTTCCTTTTCTTTCATTCCTTCTTTATATCCTTCCTTCCTTCCTTCTTTATTTATTTCCTTCTTTCCTTTTTGTATTCCTTCCTTCCTTCCTTCTTTATTTATTTCCGTCTTTCCTTCCTTTTCTTTCTCTCCTTTCTTTATTTATCTCCTTCTTTCCTTTCTTTCCTTCTTTTTTCACTTCTTTCCTTCTTTCTGTCTTTCATTGCCATTCATTATCTTTCCCGAAGCCGACAGATAATTTAATAACGATTAGAGGACAGTAACGAGACGCCGCTCCTTGATGCACGCAGACTCTACTCGACTGACCCTTCCACGTGGACTACTTGACCGGTGGTGCTGCGGCTAGCTTTTATTAACGCACACACGACTCCCGCACACCTGAGTCACCTGTTAGACGAGGCTCCTGGTTTTAATTCGATATTCATGACGATGCGGAAAGAGGAAGCAAAATTGATATCATGAAAGTAGTTTGTTTGTACCCGACGCTAGAAAGGCTAAATGTGTGTGTGTGTGTGTGTGTGTGAGAGAGAGAGAGAGAGAGAGAGAGAGAGAGAGAGAGAGAGAGAGAGAGAGTGTGTGTGTGTGTGTGTGTGTGTGTGTGTGTGTGTGTTATAAAAACGCATATATATATATTCAACCACCACCAAGAAGAAAAAAAAAAGTCAGTAAAAAAATAAATGACATCGGAAATACTACATTATAATTATGCTTTAAATTATATGACTGGTAAGAGATACTGCATGTTAAATAAATTACTAAATAAATGATACGAGTTCACCGCGCCGTTACGAAAGTCTGTATGTAACGGCGCACCTGATTAATTACCGCCAGCCTCATTAGCGTGATGCGCTAAAAAGGTATTTCATAAATGGCGCGGGGAATTACGTCTCGGGTGCTGATGACGAAACACTCCACGCGGCCAACGGGTAGAGAGGCGGAAGGGTAGTACTGCTTCAATGGCTTCAACACACACACACACACACACACACACACACACACACACACACACACACAAACACACATTCATTCATTCATTCATCCTTTCTCTTTTCTTTCCTTCCTTTTCTTCTTTCTTTCCTTCTTTCTCTTTCATTAATTCATTTTTTATTCATACTTTCATTCTCTCTCTCTCTCTCTCTCTCTCTCTCTCTCTCTCTCTCTCAAAGGGCACAACATACTTTCACTTTCACCCTCTTTCGAGTCCCGTGAGACACCTGTCGGGCAACACGCCGCCGCGGAGAGCAAACACACACCTCAATCTACCTAGTATCTCCAACCTTCAACCTTCAATATCTTTATCGCCTCGCTTAAAATGCATGGCTCCCCTTTAGTCCCCAACCCCCTGCCGACCCATTCACCTTTCCCACCTTACCCTTCGCTTCACCGTGTTTTCCCTTCCTGGAGCGACCCACCCACGGCTCGGCGCTGAACCACTCTCGCCACCACAATCCCAACCATCAAGTGGAGAGAGGAGAGAAGAGGAAAGGAGAAGAGGCGCCGCGTGCTGGACACACCCGAGCGATTTAGAGGCATCGAAGCGGCTCAGATTCAATTCTACAATACGCTAACTTCAACTAGGGGGGGAGAGGGGGGCGATGCTGAAGGAGGGGGGAGAAGAGAGAGGGGGGAATTCACTGCCTTTCGGTACAGGTGGAGGCAGGCCGGGTGGTCGAGTGGCCTCGTTACTCTCCGCCTCCTCGGCCCAGACACACACATCAGGGAGATATATGACCTGGTGGCGATTTGCACCGAGCCGATAACAGGTGGAAGCCCGCGAAGCTGCCTGCCAAGCTGCTAGTCGGCGGCCGAGGTGGAGAGGAGAGAGGCGGTGGAGGAGGAAGAATGGATGGTGGGAGGGTGGAAAAGAGGGAGGGTGTGGAGGAGGATTATATGAAGCTGTGGAGAAGAAGCAGGAGGTGGATGGAGGAGAAATAGCGGAGGTAGGGAAGGCACTACTAATGGGTGTATTAACAGAGGAGGAGAGGAGAAAGAGATGGAGAAGACTAGACGGAAGGTAACAGGGGTCGAGGAATCGTGAGAACAGGTAGGAGGACCATATGAAGCGATGGAGAAGAAAGAATAAATAGGAAGTTGGAGAATTGAAAGAGGGAAGGAAGAAGGAGCAGGCGGATAATTAAAGTAGATGGTAGAAAGAAGGAAATGAGGGAAGGAAGAGAGGATGGAAGGATGAGAATATGGGAGAGAGAGAGAGAGAGAACACGTGGAAGAGAGAAGTTAAGGATAAGTGCAACGCTGGACAAGAAAGTGGATGACAGAGGGATGGAAAAAAAACGGAGAATGGAAAATGAGTAGATGTGGATAAGAAAGATGAGGATGCTGGCTAATACAGGGATGCAGATAAGGGAAGGAAGGATGGAAGAGAGGAATAGTGATGGAGAAAACAGAGGGAGTGAAAGAGGCAAGGAAAAGAGAGAGAGAGAAGAGAAGTGGTAAAGATAAAGCGGAGGAGAATATAGAAAATGAGGTAGTGAGTGGATGGAAGGGAAAGAGAAAGGAGGAACGAAGAAAAGAGTTAGTAAAGCAAGGAAGACGGAGGGAAAAGAAAGATAAAGTGGGCGGACGAGGCTGGGAAGAAAGAGATGGATGAAGAGAAACTTATTGCAGGAGGAAGAAGACGAAGAGAACTAATAAGAAGAGAAGGGATACGAACGGATAATAAATGAGTGGATAATCGAAAAAAAAAGAAGCAATAAGATGAGCCTAAGTAAAGAAACGAAAGTGGTATGGAAACAATTAAAAGAATGGATGTAGAAAAGAGGAAGAATTAGAAGATTGGAAAACCGAGTAATGAAAAGTCAGCGAAATAATCTGAGGCGATGTAGAAGAGGGAAAAAAAGAGGAAAATCGAAAATAAAGAAACTAATATACGAAAAAAGGTAGAGAGATAAAAGAGGGATGAAAACAATTAAGGATATTAATAAAGAGTATGAAGAGTTAAAGGATGGAAAAACAATTGATGAGTAGCGAGGGAAATAAGCAGATGCGATGGAGAGGAATAGAGAGAGGAAATGAAGGAACACGGGAAAAAAAAAGATCAATAAAAAGTTCAATACAAAGTTAATTAAGGGAAGAGGCTTATTTAAATACCCCCCCCTTGGACGAAAAAAGTCTTCGTGAGAGAGAGACTATTATTGAAAGCTAAGGGCCTCTTCGTCCGGCGGGTGAAGGAAGGGGTCGTCCGGGATGAAACTAAATTGATACCTTCCAGTTGAGGAGAGGCAACAATGGGGGTTCAGTCTCCTCGTCAACCTCTAACCCGAGCTTCCGTCATTTTGCTCCGGTCTAATAGAAAGTAGCGTTAGGATAGTTGGCGTGTATGATCTTCCTTCTGTCCATGTAAAATTCCATTGTAGTTTTTCTATACAACATGGTATTCTTCCTTTTCGTGCCAGCCTTTGTACTCTTCAACATGGTATTCATCCTTTTCGTGCCAGCCTTTGTACTCTTCAACATGGTATTCATCCTTTTCGTGCCAGCCTTTGTACTCTTCAACATGGTATTCTTCCTTTTCGTGCCAGCCTTTGTAGTCTTCAACATGGTATTCTTCCTTTTCGTGCCAGCCTTTGTACTCTTCAACATGGTATTCTTCCTTTTCGTGCCAGCCTTTGTACTCTTCAACATGGTATTCTTCCTTTTCGTGCCAGCCTTTGTAGTCTTCAACATGGTATTCTTCCTTTTCGTGCCAGCCTTTGTAGTCTTCAACATGGTATTCTTCCTTTTCGTGCCAGCCTTTGTACTCTTCAACATGGTATTCTTCCTTTTCGTGCCAGCCTTTGTACTCTTCAACATGGTATTCTTCCTTTTCGTGCCAGCCTTTGTACTCTTCAACATGGTATTCTTCCTTTTCGTGCCAGCCTTTGTACTGTTCGTAAACTTTTTGGTTGTATACATGTTTACTATTCCTTTTACTGTGTCACTGATCTAAAACTTTCTAGGCAAGACAAAAAATATCATACTTCGCAGTTACGATACAATTTTTTATCGCCTTAAGACACCTCTCCTCCCGAAATTGACCTCTCTTTCGGCCACTCCTCTGCACTCTTTTTAGGAGCAGTAAGTAGCGGGCTTTTTTTTTCATTATTGTTTTCTTTTTTTATCCCCTTGAACTGTTTCCTTTGCTGTAAAAAAAAAAAACTATTCCTGCACTGATTTGGTAGGTCAGGTAAACACACACAACATTCCTGGACGCTACCTGTACTGGGAACCTCCACGTCTTGTATTTCGAAGCGTGGTCTCTTGTTTTACTATCTAATTAAAGGCTGTTCGTGAAGTCTGGGAACCTATTTATATAACACCGCGATTGTCAACCGTCCTGAGTTTTCTTTTTTATATTAAAGGAAGCAGCTCGAGGGAAAATAAAAAGGTAAGAAAAAAAGAGCCCGCTAATCTCCCCCTATAAAAGAGTGTAAATAAATGGTACAAGATTCGTCCATACGGCTGCCAAACACGTCACTTTATCAAACACTCTAAGTACTGTTTTCTTCTCCATCATTGCACCTTTTCTTCTCTTCCTTATCCTCTTCATTTCCCTCTTTCCCATCTCGTCTGCCCATCATCTCTTCCTTCCCTCACTGCCGTCTCTGCTGTTTACGCTTCCCTCTTCGCCTCTTCAAGTACTCCCACTATGTATCGCAACACTTAATACTCGTAAAATACCTTGTTGTGTTTAGCGGGATTTTGAGCCATATTAACGAGAGCATCCTTGAACGGGGATCGAGAATAAGCTCTTTATATTGCCGGTTAGCGAACAAACTCCTTCGTGCTCTTCTCGGAAAGGGTGGAAGAGGTTCATTAAATCCGGCGAAGTGAGTTAGAGGAGGAAGACGAGGATTGGACGAGAAGAAGGGAATTAAGGAGAGCTGAAAGCGGGGATGACAAATTAATAGGAAGAAAGAGCAAGAAAGAGTAACTGGGAACAAACTGGAGAGGAGAAGAGTGCCAGTAAAGCTGATAAACCAAGAAAAACAGAAGGAACTAATGGAAAGAGGAGGAAAAGGTGAAGAAATAGTAGGAGAGAGAAGAACGAAGACAGAGCGAGGTAGAAAGAGCAAGAAGGAGTAACTTAGGACAAAATAGAGAGGAAAAGAGTGCCAGTAAAGCTCATAAACCAACAACAACAAAAAAAAGAAATTAATGAAAAGAAAAGGAACAAAGTTAGGAAATAGTGGAAGGAGAGAGAAGACTGAAGACAGAGTGCGGTAGAAAGAGCACCGAGGAGAAACTTAGGACAAAATAGAGAGGAAAAGAGTGCCAGTAAAGCTGATAAACCAAGAAAAACAAAAGGAAGTGATGGAAAGAAGAGAGAAAAAAAGTGAAGAAACAGTGGAAGGAGAGAGAAGACTGAAGACAGACCGTGGTGGAAAGAGCTCCGAAGAGTACATAACTTTGGACCAAATGAAGAGAAAAAGACCGCCAGTAAAGCCGATTAAAAAAAAACTATCAAAAAACAGGAAATGGAACTAATGAAAAAAGTAAGTGAGGAAAAAGTGGGAGTAGAAAGAAGATTAAAGACAGGCCGTGGCGGGGAGGGAGGGAGAGAGGAGGAGGAGGAGGAGGAGGAGGAGGAGGAAGAGGCGGGAGCTGGGGGTAAGAAATGGAAAACATGAAATAATCGTGTGAGGCAGAAAAATAGGAAACCGATGCCGGAGACGTGAGCAAGTGTGAACGGCGGGAGAAGAATCACAAGAATTCGACGCAGGTGCCTGGTGGCTTTCCCGCATTTTAATATTAGAATCTGCTTCACACTCTCCAGCATAATACAATACACGCAATACAATAAAGGCACATAGGACATAGATACACAGAAATACACATAATAATCACATGTATTTAACGCTGGTGCCTGGTGGCTTTCCCTCATTTTAATATTAGAATCTGCTTCACACTCTCCAGCATAGTACAATACACGCAATACAATAAAGGCACATAGGACATAGATACACAGAAATACACATAATAATCACATGTATTGAACGCTGTTGTTTGGTGGCTTTCCCGCATTTTAATATTAGAATCCGCTTCACACTTTCCAGCTAATACTATACACGTAATACAATAAAGACACATAGGACATAAATATACATAAATACACATAATAATCACATGTATTGAACGCTAGTGATTGGTGGCTTTCCCGCATTTTAATATTAGAATCTGCTTCACACTTTCCGGCATAATACTATACACGTAATACAATAAATACACAAAGGACTTAAATACGCATAAATACAAGAAGATACACATACGAATCACTAAAATACAACGTAGGTTCCAGGTGGCTTTCCCGCATTTTAATATTATAATCTGCTTCCCACTTTCCGACACACCAAACGAGTTATACAAGAAATACACGTAATGTATTAGAGCCACTTCCACAAGGAAATAAAAAAATAAAAAATAAAGCCAACACACTCTCTTAAACAACAAAAAGAAAGGTGCCTGGTGACTTAGATGAATTTCAACATTAGAATCTACTTCCCACTTTCCGCCATAACACTGAACGAGTCATACAAGAAATACGCATAACACATTAGCGGCACTTCCACAATGAAAAAAAAAAAAAAAGGATAAAGCAAACAAATCACTTCGAGAAAAAAAAATGTTCACAGCGTATTTTCTCGTACAATTCTTCTTTTTTTTCTGTGATTAAATGCCTCTCCCACCGAAGACCTAAGAGGCTTTACTCGGTTTTCCAGCTGATCTTTGGGGCTCGGGCAGAAATTACTTTGCTGACTTGGGAAAAGAAGCACGATAAAAAAAAATCCTTTCAGAACTTTACTAACGTACTTTCGAGCACCGAGTGATTGACTTTTTGACCACCGTACGAAGCCAACATCACGAAAATAAGTAAAATTACCGTCACACATTGTTGCTGCGCGTTGCGTCGGCACTCATCTCCTTCACCTGACCTCCTGAGCTTGTTGCAGGTAAAAACCAATCACCGGGGGACAAAGAGCAGGTGCGATATACAGGTTACCACATTTTTACCTTCCCCAGGTTTTCCCAGTTACCCATTTATCGACCATCTGGAAAAGGAGGGGGAACAGCATGGTGGACTGCGCGCCGACTGCCAGGGACCAGATCGAAGGTGGATACTTAATGCACAACTGAAGGAGCTACTGTTAGAGATGGCGGTTCTGAAGAGGGTCAGTCATGAGGGGTTAGGGCCAAGAAGGTATTATCAAAGGGACGTTATGAATGACTCTCAGAAAAGTATGAACACTGAAGACGCACCTGTTGGAGCTACTGTTAGGGATATTTTCTATTTAGGAGTCTTTCTTGATGGGTTCGTATTAGGAGGGTATTATTCACTCTCATCTTTTATCGCTCTTTTCATACTAACTGCCCTTCTCACATAACTTGATTCCTGCATGCCTCCACCCCTCCCCATTTCTTCTCTGCGTGCAGTTCTCTACTCTTAGCCCATCAGTATACTGTCCAACTTACTAATGCAAGACTTTACCAGTTCCCTGTTTTCTTACATCTCATTCACAACACTAAACCAGCATTAATTTGTGCTTTTTCTCCCTCCTATGATTTGAATGCTTTCAATAGGGGAGTAATATCTCCAAATTAATCTGACTGCACGCTATTCCAACTTTTAAGCAACGTCCTGCTGGCCTTATTCACTTTTGTAATGCCCTTCGCTCCCTCCTAAACTATAAAAAGTACCCTTCATACTGTCCGCCGCTAAACCCTAAAAAGTACCCATCATTCTGTCCGCCGCTAAACCCTAAAAAGTACCCTTCATACTGTCCGCCGCTAAACCCTAAAAAGCAAAATAGAAATAAAAAAATGAAGTAACGATAATACGTCTAGTGATCTGTAAGTTCTTATATAACGTATAATTTTTTCTGACATTTTCAAAAGTTTTCCTGAAACAAATTCACTATGCTCACGAGTCCATCTTCATTTAGTAAATAACATCCACCTAACCGTCTCCCTCCACCCCGCTAATGCGTCTCTCCCTGCTCCACCTGCCAATTCTGATCTCTAAACTTCACATCTAAAACTCTTGAGCATTTTCACCTTTAGCAATACCAACACTCTCGGCTGTGACACAAATGCATGCACAGCTGTCTATGAGGACACCGAGCGCCAGTGGCAAAAATTGGTGATAACCTTGCTCGCCTAAAATATGTAGTGTTTTATTTTTAAACAAAACAGCAAAAAAATAGTCAAATAAGACTGACAACAAAAAGGTAAAGAAACTGCATTTATAACGGAAGAAAACAAACAAACAATTTCCACACCTATCTTACTGAAATGAGCCAGTCAGTCACTCAATTTGCGATCGAATATTCTAGTACTAACTTGTCACCTCTAGACAGGGAATCCTGGGCTATTTTCATACTTCTGTGTCCTCCTCCGAGCCTTCGCCTGCCACCTATGTGTTTCTCCCCCGTCTTCCACCTTCGGCCTCCCCCCTGGCCGGCGGTAGGATGAGCGGCACGGTCTGATGACACTCATGCAAGATGTGAACGATGGTATTCAATTCACTTTCATTTAAAACTCTAACGTATTCTCGTCACCGAAAAAAAAAAAATCCATGAAACGTGTCACAAGTCTGTATTTTACACATTTCATAACGACGTATTGGTGTGAAGCAACTCACACAACAAGTAATTACAACAGTTGTTAAATTTCCTGCGAGCATGCCAGCACGCTTTCCATTGTCATCATAAGTGTACCAGCCTTCGTTTTACTTTTAAGGACAAAAAAGTGATAAATAAGCTTGCAAGAATGGCAATACACACAAACACAATCTGGAGAGAAAGATCAATAAACATAGGAGGGCATTTCTCTGTGCCTCGTTATTCATTTTTCATTTTCTTATATATTTTTATTTTTATTTTCAGGGGTCGGCGTGTGCGTTTCATCACTTTACTCAGCGCGAAGGGGAATAAATATTGGCGATCAAACTTTTATTTATTCGTTCAAACGGGAACAGAAGTATCGGGTTTTCTGTTGTAAGGTGAAAAACACAAAAACTGAAAAACATGCCGGATAAAAATGTGTTGAGCATCAAAAAGAGAAATACAAAAAAAGTTGCAGAGTAATTAATACCTGAGTGAGTGGTTGATTGATTTAATTCACAAGAGCTGACGAGCGTGGTAGTGTGTGTTTTTTTTTTTTACAGCAAAGGAGACAGCAAAAGTAAACATTAATAAAAAAAAGCCAAAAGAATCCAAAGAGGTGGCCGAAAGATAAGTCAGTTTCGGGAGGAGAGGTGTCCTGATACCCTCCTCTTGAAAGAGTTCAAGTCATGTGTGTGTGTGTGTGTGTGTGTGTGTGTGTGTGTGTGTGTGACTATGACAAAGGAATCCAGTAAGCAGCTCGAAACTCCCATACGTATAATTATCATCATCAGTAGCTTACAATCTCGGTGCAAGTCAGAGGCCGCCAGCTTTTTTTTTCTTTTTTTTTTTTTCCATCTAGCTCCGGCAAATGCTCAAACTCAATCTTTCTGCCTCGTTTTGACTCCCCTGACTTTTACAATTGTCTAGCATCCCATCTCCTCCCATTTTATTCCAAGTATTTTTTTTTTTTGCTATTTTGCTTTGTATGCTACTTAGTTTTCTCCCTCCCTTACTATCTTTTTTTTTTTCTGGTGAGGCGCAAAGTTTCTAAAATCTAATTGCACAATGCACACTCACTGTTCAAGTTGAGTGGCAGGTTCCTAGTCACGAAAATACAATTACACCAAAAGTTTTTCATCCATTTTTAATTATATTTTTCATTTCTTTTACTGGGTTATAAATTCTGCACTGTTTGCTGTTCTAGATATGCATATTCCTATACTCTCTCAAGTGTTTCGTTCTCGACCATTATTTACACACACACACACACACACACACACACACACACACACACACACACACACACACACGCGCGTTTGGAAACATTTTCATGCAGAGTTTATACGTATTTTTTATATTCTATTTAATTCAACTCCGATGTAAACATTGAACATTGCTACCAGCACATACAGGACATATTAGTAATCTGCCTTACAGAAAAAAAAATATTAAGGCATTTTGCAGTTGTGATGCAAAATGTGAATACGTTCCAGGAGGACGGAAATACGTTTTAGGAAGATGGAAATACAGGCAAAGAAGGAAGAAGGGGGAGGGGGGGGTACTTTCTTCCCTCACTTCTGCAATGACGTGAATATCCATTTCGAGAGAGAGAGAGAGAGAGAGAGAGAGAGAGAGAGAGAGAGAGAGAGAGAGAGAGAGAGAGAGAGAGAGAGAGAGAGAGAGAGAGAGAGAGAGAGAGAATCTAAATTAATTTCATTTCGTTCGTAAAAATCAGTCTGGTCTGACATGATACAAAGTTAAATGGCCGTTTTAAAAGGCCTTCGCAGGTTTCCATTGCTTTGCTTGATTAAATCCTGCCAAGAGTCCAGGTATGCAGAACAGAACATTATCCGCCAGGTGAGCGAGGCAGGTGCCGAATGATCAAAGTTATTATAAACGAGTATTTGTGCTTGTCTCCTTTGTCTCTCCTTTTCATCTCTTTACATTTTATCATTCCCCCCATTTTACCTCCCTTCAATAACCCTTTCCTACATGCTACATTTTTCCTCTCTCCGTCATCTCTCATATCTCAAACTTAACCAAACCTAACCTAACCTAACCTAACCTAACCTATCTCTCTTCCTTTTCATCTCTTTACATTTTATTATTCACCCTATTTTATCTCCCCTTCCTACCTGCTACATTATTCCTCTCTCCGTTATCTCTCATATCTCAAACTTAACCTAACCTAGCCTATCTCTCCTCCTTTTCATCTCTTTACATTTTATCATTCCCCCCATTTTACCTCCCTTCAATAACCCTTTCCTACATGCTACATTTTTCCTCTCTCCGTCATCTCTCATATCTCAAACTTAATCTTACCTAACCTAACCTAACTTATTAACTCATTCTCTCTTCATCTCTTTATATTTTATATTCACTTATTATTATCCCTCCCCTTCCTACTCCTACTGCTACATTATTCCTCTCTCCGTTATCTCTCTCTACTTAACCTACTTTAACCTAACCTCTCTTCTCTTTATTTATAATTCACCCTATTTTACCTTCCCTTCTATTTTCCTTTCCCTTCTAACTTTTCCTTCTCCTCTCTCCGTCATCTCTCATATCTCAAATTCATGCATGTTTCCCTCCTACTTCTCCGCCTTTACTCATCTTCTTTCCTCCCATTCTTCACTGCATTTCACCTTCTCTCAATTCTGCTTCTCATCTCGGTCACACTCTCCTCCTCATCTCCACTCATTCGTTTCCTCATCTCATGCACACTCACTTTGCCATCATACATCCGCCGATTCCTTTCTTTTTCCTTATTTTTGTAACCTCGCCATCATATTTCCATCCGCCCTTTTGCCTTCTCTTCTATTCTTTATTTACTTTCTCCTTCACACTTTGCGCTTCTTAACAGCTTTCTCACCTCTGCTCTTTTAGTTAATCTTCTTTACTTCGCTTTTACTGCCATATCCTCCTCAGTCTCTTCTAACTTCCATTCCCTTGCATTTCAGTACCGTGTTCACCTCTGCTCTCTTGTTTATTCAGCTTCTTCATTTCTCTTTTACTGCCTTCACTTCCTCAGTCTCTTACCTTCGTTTCCTCTCGTATCTCAACTTCATTCTCACTTCTCTTCGGTTCTTCATCTTTTTTTTTTTAATTCTCCTTCAGTGTCCTTTCCCTCTCTCTCCTCTACCTTCCACTCCTTTCGTATTTCAACAGCATTCTCACTTTTCTCTTGGTTCTTCATCTTTTTCACTTCTCTCTCTCTCTCTCTCTCTCTCTCTCTCTCTCTCTCTCTCTCTCTCTCTCTCTCTCTCTCTCTCTCTCTCTCCTCTCTCTCCTCTCTCTCCTCTCTCTCTCTCTCCTCTCTCTCCTCTCTCTCTCTCTCTCTCTATTTCTCTCTCTCTCTCTCTCTCTCTCTCTCTCTCTCTCTCTCTCTCTCTCTCTCTCTCTCTCTCTCTCTCTTCCTCATCAGTATCATTTATTTTAATCTATCTCAATGTTTCCTAAATGTCTTTATTTTCTCATATTATTTGATTAAAACATCTTGCAGCAGTGAACTGAAGAAAGGATGCAACTACTGGAGCGAAAGTTTAACCTTTTGTTTAACGTGGAGCACTGAATTTCCTCATAACTTTAAGAAGTAAAACCTTCGCATAAAAAAAATGTACCTTTTTCAGAATATTTTTTGTGCTTCTCTTTGCCTGTGAGAACAACAGACATGACTGTAATATAATCAGTTTCAAGCTGACACTCCATACCTAAAGTGAGCGAACTTTGTACCTATTTTAATAGTGATTATATCCAACTCGGAATGTTTACCCACAACTGCCAAATAAGAAAGTAATAAGAGTGTAACACTGACAACAACGTAATGGTTATTCCATCTGCCTCGCCTCCCTCAACATTGGAAAGCAAAGCAATGATTTATCTTAGTATTAACACTTAGGTTGCAAATGGCAGCTTGATCTTCTCTTTTTCTGTGTCATTCTCATAAAGGTTGTTATAAGGTTACGCTGACCTTCGAGTTGCTACATCGCAGATACAGAGTAAACGGATGCGTATCATCGACATTCTCTGGAGATGCACTGAGGCTTTGCTGGCGTTATTTGTAGACCAGCCCTTTCGGTATAAAAATATGCCTAAATTTCTTCAAAGTTTTCCACCTAATCAGTGAGACGTACACTTATAAGCCTTTTGACAGACTGACGTTGCAGTGAGGAGCATCGCAGAGCTGCCGAAAGTTCTTCCTCCGCCTGGTCCCGCGTCTTGCTTTTACACTTCTTTTATAGCGTCGCGGCGACTCGCGTGTTGGACGGTCACGGCGGACGGGCGCGACGAGGGAGCAGGACGTAAATTTGAATTATGGAAAGCGCTGCGCCAGACGGAGGACAACAGTTCTTTTTTTTTTTTTTTTTTCAATTAATGAATACGGAATATCAAAAGGCATGAAAAATTTACAACTTATGATGTGATAAAAATAACACACACACACACACACACACACACACACACACACACACACACACAGAGACGTTATACGCATAAATACACCGAACAATCAAAAGTATCTGCAGGTAAACATAGATTATACTTGTAGGAGTGTACAGATTTAAGCCCATTTTGTTTTATTAATACCAACAATTTTCACTATATCACTCAAGGGCGAGACTTGCCCCCAACTTAAAAGAGCAGGACAGAAAATAAAAGGAATCAGTCACTAACGAAGGCAGAGTCGGGATGCTGAACGCCACGTGCAGCGCCAGGGACCAAAAACAAAGCCACAAAAATACATGATTGAAACTAGACGAATTAAAATGCTCTTGTGAAAATAAAATGCTGTTCCCTGACATGAACGAAACAAATTTAACTCGTGTGCAGTCTTGAGAAAACGGAGTAAGGCATGAAGGGAAGAGAAAGTGGAGCCCGGGTGTAGGGAGAATATGGGAAGGGAGAAGAGGGGAGGTGACGGGAAGCGAGGATAATTAAGAGGAATGGAAGGGAGGTGATGGAGATGTCGAAGGGTTAGGAAGAGGAAGAGCGAGGGGATAATTCTGAGGTCTTAAGGGACGAGGGGATAAAACGGCAAAGAGGTGGAGGAGGATGAGAAATGTGAATGGAGGAGGGGAAGCGAGTGCAGGGAGGAGAGAGGGAAATAAAATTGCAAACTAAAAGAATAACCAAGAGAAGAAAAAAATCAAGTACGAAACTGAGATGAAATGCTTAACGTAACTGAAAACGAAAGTAAATGTACCTTGTTCCGACACTAGGCAAAAAAGGGACGAAGAAAAGGATGAAAAGGATGTAGGAAGGGACGACAAGAGAAGGGAAAACGCATAATGAAACTTGAGGGGAAAATAAAACAGGTAATACGGTAGGTAGAGAAGAGTACGTATAAGGTTAGGAAATGGGAGCTATTAAGTAAGAGGAAACTTTATATCTTGAACCTCAATAAGTAAAAGGACGAGGGAGGAGGGTGAGTAGGGCCGTGGGATGAAAATGAAGGATTGGATGTAGGAAGTAAAGGGTAGGTGGAGTGGGGATTGGAGAGTAAGGATGAAGGGATACACACAGGGTAGAGAAAGGAGAGGGAAGACGCGGCGAACGGAGGGATAAAAAGCAACAAGAAAGTGAGGGGGTACTAAAGAGAAAAGCGAGGTGGTTCACGAAGGAAAGGGAAAGGAGAGGAGACAGGTGGGTAGAGACGGAGAGGTTGTAAGAGGGTTGTGGAAAAGTCTGGAAGTTATGAAAGGGAAGAAGATGTGGGGGAGGAGGAGGGAAGGGGAGCACTGTGAGGGCCTTGACAAGCTCTGCAGGTGACGGGGAGTTAATTACGGCGGGATAAGCTCCGCGTTGACACACTGCAAAAGGGGCAAAGAGGCGGCGGAAGGTGGTTTGGGGGTGGGTGGGGGGGGGGGCAAGCAGGTGAGCACGCACGCACCCCTGAATGGACGCACTGACCTTCTTCCCTTCTTCCCACGCATTAAGGACAAGGATTTCTATGTTTTTCATCCTGGGAGTTAGAAACGAGAAGTAATCAAGCTTCAAAGGGCGACAGACTTTGAGAGCCGAGGCTGATAACTTTTTTGAAGGATTTTTTGTAAAGGGTTTTATTTCTAGCGAGTATTTTCATTTTCTACGATTTTCTTGTCGGGATTCTTATGAACGTAGGTGGGTACAGCTTCAACACACTCATATGCTTGCTCTCTCTCTCTCTCTCTCTCTCTCTCTCTCTCTCTCTCTCTCTCTCTCTCTCCATACCACACACACACACACACACACACACACACACACACACACACACACACACACACACACACACACAGGGAAGGGACAAACACAGGCGCTATGGTCTATTTACTTTAGTGCCCCCGGGAAGAGAGCGCCCCCATTGACAGCGTCCCGCCCGGTGCATCATTACGTCAAGGAAAATGGGTGGAGCGTGTCCGCGGCTTTCACTGGCAAGATAAAGGAAGCGGCTGTCGTGCACCACTTTCCTCCGCGGCGAGTAAAAGGAAGACGCGTGACAGGGAGAAGGGGAAGGGAAGAGGTGAAGAAGTGAAGAGATGCCCACGAGTAGGATGGGGAGAAGGATGGCACGTAGACAGCTATAATGGTGGTGGTATAAATGAAGTAGAAGTAGTAGTAGTAGTAGTAGTAGTAGTGGTTGCGTAGTGGTAGCAGTAGCATTATAGTTCCTCTCAACTGAGTAATGTAGGCAAGTCTAAGGGGATATTTGCGACTTATCAAAAGTAGTATGATCAATTAAGAGTTTCTAAGCTAAGGGTTGGTAGGGGGCAGTACTGTATCCGCTTCCTCGGCGTGGGGATGGAAATGCAAGACCTCTCATTTGTTTCTCTAAAAGGATAGTTCGGTATAATACTAAAATATTTCCTTCAAATAATTCAAATAATTTCGAAAGTATATACAGCGGAGATGAAAGCATTGCGCACTTCGCTATATTTCTTATAAACGGAAACTACTGCAGAAAGAGCCTGGCAATTCCACCTGCCTCTCGCCGTCTATCTATCGAGCTGACGCAAAGGTGACAGGTGATCCAGGTTAATCATTGAACAAGTACAAGAGAAATGGCGAGCCTACGAGCTGACGAGTGGAGGGGTAGAAGGGGAGAAAGGGGGGAGGAGGGAAGCGAAAAATTTAGGGCGGGGGAGATAACAAGCGCCGGCAAACACGGGATGCAGGGGTGAAGGGGAGAGGGGAGAAATGGGAGGGGGCAGGTCTCGGGAGGGAAGGAAACAACAGAATATGGGAAAGGGGGAGGTTGGGGGAGGTGGCGAAGAGGAGGGGCAAGTGGGGGTGCGATAAGTAGGAGCGGGGTGGAGGTGGGGAAGGAGGACCGATGGGGAGGGTTCCGATAAGGGGGGGAGGGCAGGGGAGGGGGGGGAGTTAGTGGAAGAGTGGGGGGATAACTAGCAAGATGGAGGAGCTGGGGGAGAAGGAGAGGGAGATGGGAGGAAGGGAGAGATGGGAAGGATGCGAAGGTAGTCGGTGGAGAGAGAGAGAGAGAGAGAGAGAGAGAGAGAGAGAGAGAGAGAGAGAGAGAGAGAGAGAGAGAGAGAGAGAATGTTATAAAGGGAGGAGCGAAAGGTAAAGAGGAAAGGGGAAAGGAAAGCATCAGGTAGGAGGAGGTGAGGAAGACGAGCCAAGGAAAGGAGAATGTGGGGGGCTGTAGGAAGGAGTGAAAAGGATAGTAAAGGAGTGGAGACGAGGAGGAGGCGGGGGAAGCGGGAGGTGGGTCAGGGTAAAAGTGGGGGGAGGAATCATGTTGACACAGGTGTGGGGAAACAAGTGCATCTCCGCCACTCCACGACCCTTACAACGAGGGACTCACAAAACCGCTTCATTTAAACATCAACGAGTGGAGTACTAGGTGGCTGGCTCGGTATGTTAAGGTTTAGCTTGTTGAAACACATTAGCATCGGCAGGTTTAGTTTGGTTATGTCACAACGGTATAACGAGATAACCACCTGGTGACTGGCTTAGGTACGTTACGTTTTTGACTCGGTAATTCGTCATATACAAAGCCCACGAAGACACTACACAGATCTTGGTGTACTGAAAGGTATTAGTTTCTACAAGTTGTTGTTTGGTTATATCAGCCACAATAATCGTCTAAATTGCAGCTTCACGTAACAATAATTACGTAATAAAAATCTGAATGGGAGCACATCCTAAAATATCAGGTTAAATAAGCTACGATGACTCATGATGGGAAGGCACATCATGAAATAAAGGACAACCACATGATAATAAAATTTGGTTGAGTGAGCTACCGAGCATCAAAATAAAAGTAACTAAATATGACAACCGAATGACACTCTGACCCCCGCTTCCCTCCCTCCCCGCCCAGCCGCCTGAGGCACGACGACCGTCTCTTCATTACACTCTCCGACTCATCCTTCGCATGTTTTATATTTGAATTCAATAGCTGTGTGTTATGATGGCGACACACACACACACACACACACAAGCGGGAAGGAGAATGAGCACAATGACTGGGCAGGCAGCTGTGACGTCACGGCTGCCGGCTCACCATAACACCTCAGCGGAGCCTCCTGCCCCATATTCCTCACAATCCCTCCTCATCTGTAACTCCCAAAGTGGTTCTAAACGTGTTTCAATACTGCACTAAGGAAACTATGGCTACAGGGAGCATGGGAGGCAAAAGTGAGGACGGGTCGGCGGAACACACTCATACCGAACGACCACTACTGCCTAATTGCACTCAATGAGGCACGTTCTGTCCTGCAGGAATCATGATCACTCACCTTCATCGTAGTGCCGGGGCCGCCTCCGTAATCTCAATGACCGCAACGCAAACCACACAACGACAACGCTACCGGGCACTCAAACACAGGTCACAGACAACCGTTGGCTCAGACGACGCGCGACACTCTGGGAAGGGTCCGCTGGTGGCGCCATCTACCGGCCGTCAACCGCAAAAACGTGTTGTTTTGTTGTTTGATAAATTTATTAGGCAATAGCCTCAGACATTATGTACAAGATCAGTTAAATACAATTGTGATCAAGGGCAGATTTTAGCTAAACCAATGGACACACACACACACACACACACACACACACACACACAACTATGAAAACCCCCCAAATCGAGGGTGGCGCACCAGGATTACATCAAGAGAGTCGTGGTCAAGGAGGTGGCGGCAGACAGCATCCATCGGCTGTCCCTGGGGTAGCAATCCACGAACAGTGGGGCAGGCCAGGCAGTAGTGTTCGATGGTGTTTGACAGCAGTGAGCGGCACAGGCGACATTCGGTGAACACAGGCTCCCCCTCCACTCCGGCGACCTGCCACGGTGGACGGTAGCCTAACCGCACACGTCCGGAAACAACATTGTGTCTCCGAACCATGAGGCCCCAGCGACGGTACGAGTACTTGTGGCGGCAGACGGCCTCATAGTGGTTGATGGTGATGTTGTGAGGCCTCTCTGTATCCCTACGACGCCGTGCAGGAAGAAAGGCGCACAAGTACGAGTAAATATTTTTCTAATGAGTTCTTTTTTTCACGTGCCAACGCTTCACTTTCATCGATATAAGGGATACGTATATTTGTAACATGTTATAATTTTTTTACTAGGTTCTGTATAGACATTTTTTGCTGCATGTGTGGGAAGAAAATAATCTCTGCCTTGGTGTCCTGGAGATGCTAGAGACTGCAAGAGACAAGGTCGCACCGTAGCACCGACTTTTCAGTATTATTTAGACAAACACAAATAATAAACATGAACTGCAAGACCCTTATTCCAAACAATTACCCACCAATCGAGTACACAGGCCATGTAACCGAGAAAGCACAACGTCCTCGAGTCAAAACAGAATAACCAACACCAACCGGCCAAGCAATTTCTCGATATTTCAGTATTCTACCAGCAAAGGACAAACTCACTCTGCGCTCCCTTACCGTCTTTCATATTTAAAAAGGGAATAAAATGCTGGCGAAACGCAAGGCAGCGATTTATCTCTTCTTGCCACATAACTTTCAAGAACTATATTAAGTCTGTGAACACCTGCGGACCAGTCGGCAATAACGAGTGACTTAACTGTCAACTTGGATTTTTAGATGGGGGCTTGACTGACTACCAATCTCCTTTCTACACATCTTTTTGACATGTTAAACTATTGATAAAAGGTATGGCTGACTACTATAACAAAATATACAATAAAGTAAGAACTTGGTCACTTAAAGAGAGAGAGAGAGAGAGAGAGAGAGAGAGAGAGAGAGAGAGAGAGAGAGAGAGAGAGAGAGAGAGAGAGAGAGAGAGAGAGAGAGAGAGAGAGAGAGAGACCAACCAACCAGTGCATGCAATATTCATAGCATCACGAACACTCAACAAAAAGTTATCGAACACCTGGGCACGATGGGTGTGAAAATGAATCGATCACAACTAGTCCCCTCGGAAAGGTTGGTACCCTTGATTGTGATGTCGCACTTGAATCCATTACTGAATATGATACGTTTCGATCCTGTGTTGATTTAATGGCCGGGGTAAAAAAAAATATAAAAAAAAGCCCTGTTCAGTTTCAGTGGAGACCTCACAAGACCGTCGCAAAGTCATTATCATCCTAAACACTGAAGGTCTCAGTTATCTCCAATCAAAGTGGTAGAAATCTATAATGCAATGAAAAAAATGAAAGTGTATTTTTAACCTAAAGAATCACTAGACGTGTGTGTGTGTGTGTGTGTGTGTGTGTGTGTGTGTGTGTGTGTTCCTCCTCTAAACATTAGTTCCAGTATTCGTCGTCGTTACAATCTTCCTCCTCTTCCTCCTTTTTTTTTCCTTCTCCTCCTCCTCCTCCTCCTCCTCCTCCTCCTTACAGAACCTGACATCCAGCAAAAACGTAATTCCTTCTCCATCATCATTATACTTTCATTAACAATCCCATTCTTATTACGACCGCCCCCCCCCCCCTCTCTCTCTCTCTCTCTCTCTCTCTCTGTGTAAAAAGAATTATCAGAGCAGAATTAAATACCTCACGTTCCTGATTCTATCGTAATCGCTTAAAGTCGTCTGGTACTTTAGATAATCCTCTTGTTATTGTCACTTGCTTAATAAATGGATATAAAAGTAGTAGTAGTAATAGAAGTAGTAGTAGTAGTAGTAGTAGTAGTAGTAGTAGTAGTAGTAGTAGTGGTAGGAGCAGTGGTAGTAAGGGTATTGGTGGTGGTATGAGTGGGGTGGGAGTAGAAGTTGTCGAGTGTGTGTGTGTGTGTGTGTGTGTGTGTTAACAGCGGCGCGCGTGTCCCGGTTAATGACACAGGCGGCTGCTATTCCCTACATAATTAGCTAACCCCCAACTGTGGTATAATTTCCCATAACTATTCGCCGTCATTACTAAGCGCCCGCCCCGCAGCGCCGCCCCACACTTTGCCGGCGACACTGGGGACCTCGAGGCTTCTTTACTCCAGGACAATTGACATCTTTCTTATACGAGACCTATTATATGTAAGATAGGGTGAGGAAATTATATTATTCAAGGAGGAGGAGGAGGAGGAGGAGTTGTCAAGGCGTGAGTGACGTGGATTTGTGAGCATAAAGAAGGATGAATAAAATACGTATTAACTAAGACGTCCACCGATTATTCTTTGTGTGTAGATGTCAAAGAGAGAGAGAGAGAGAGAGAGAGAGAGAGAGAGAGAGAGAGAGAGAGAGAGAGAGAGAGAGAGAGAGAGAGAGAGAGAGAGAGAGAGAGAGAGAGAGAGAGAGAGAGAGAGAGAGAGAGAGAGATAAATTTATTACGCCTCATGGCGACACACCAAAGAGACGTGCAATCTCCCCAGATGTCTCGTAGGACACGTTGAGATATACACACACACACACACACACACACACACACACACACACACACACACACACACGCGCGCGCGCACACACTAACACACACACACACACACACACACACACACACACACACTCAAAAAAATATATATATATATATATATATATATATATATATATATATATATATATATATATATATATATATATATATAAGAGACTGAAAGATTCACATTTAATATCCCCCAAAATAAGGAAATCTTATGAGCATTAAGTCCAAATTATCATCCTGAAGTAGATATTTACAAACATTAGTTAAATCCTGTCCCTGCGGTAATAGGTCTTTCACTGTGGGGCAGGCAAGACAATAATGTTGAAGGGTGTTAGCGTTCACTTGGTCACATAGTTTGCATGTAGAATAGTGTGGCATATCCTCGACCTGGGAGATCTGCCACACTGGTCGATAACCCAACCTAATCCTTGTACTCACGACATTGTGTCTACGGACCATGAGGCCATGACGACGATATTTGTGTTTTGTGTCCATGAAGGCGTCGTAATGTCGGATGGATACACTGTCAGCACGCTCAGAGTTCCTGCGATTCACCACACGGGCGTTGACGTCTGACATCAGCGTATTCCTGTAGCACCGGAAGGAGAGCGGGACACGCACTGCAGGAAGGTTAAGGCCACACGCAGCCTTAGCGAGACCGTCCACCGATTATTCTTTGTGTGTAGATGTCAAAGGGAGAGAGAGAGAGAGAGAGAGAGAGAGAGAGAGAGAGAGAGAGAGAGAGAGAGAGAGAGAGAGAGAGAGAGAGAAACGGAGAAGAGGAAAGACCAGCACACGGTAACTGGTGAGGAAATGGATGGGTCGAAAGATCAAGGTAAAAAAAAAAAGTAAAGATCATGACCCAGAGAGAAGGAACTACAAAGACCAGTACCGGGGATCCCTACTCAGAGAAATGGATTCCTATGTTAATAAAGAGAAGTTCTCCCTCTTATCTTCCCGCCTTGAGTGTCGAACAGAGAAGACCTGGAAAAGACCCACAAACACTCATATTATTTAGTCGTAACAAACTTAATCTCGTAATCTTTGAGAAGGTATAGGGCAAACACTAACAAACGAAGGCAGGTGCAATATTAAGAGTAAATATTTGATTCGTTTGATCTAGAAATAAAAGAAAAAACAGGCAAGTGGATGAAAAAGAGATTTGTTACGTTTTGGTCCTTTAGTGACGTTTAATATGAAAATGGGAAGAAGAAAAAACAGGTAGATTGATACAAAAAAGATAAGTCCAGATCGTTTTAGTTACTCGTCTACCGTAACCATCTCTTGTTAAACCTAATTATGATGGTTGTTAAGTTTTATTCCCGGTCCATTTCTATAAACTATCATGCAACGTTAATAGTAAATACCAGATATGTTTGATTTAAATATATGAAAAATAACAGTAAGTTCATGTATTTACGTCTTGGTCATATATCTCCACTTCTGTATAACTAAATAATGGGGGTTGTTAAGTTTTATTACCAACTGCCTTCAATAAACTATAAAGCAACGTCAAAACGAGCATATAGCAGATACGTTTGGTTTAGAAATGCGTTTATGTAGAAAGGATAAGTTACGTCTTGGTCATCTCTCACCTTCATTACTTCTATAACTTAATAATGGCAGTTGTTAAATTTTATTCGAGTCTCCCTTCAATAAACTGGTTGGTAATGGGATTCCCTATTAACAGCGTCCCTTGCTCGGGGCCTGAATAGTCAGAGGCAGCGCTGGGCAAACACGTGGAGGGGAGCGAGCGTCCATACTCCGCCTAAAAGGGTTTGTGCAATTACACCCGTTTTTATTGTCATCTCTCTCTCTCTCTCTCTCTCTCACACACACACACACACACACACACAGATCGTTCCAGTAAGGGAAATGAAAATCCAAGAGCTGATGATGAACTATTTATGGTAGTTCTTCCGTTTCTTTTTTATCTGAGCTTTATTCATTTTATTAGCATTTCTTTATGACTGCTCACTTTTAGAAATGAATATAAACCAGCTGTTCTTCGCTGCACTGGATTTCACCGTTTTAAATATTATTAGTATATTGCAATAACATGTTGGTGGACGCTCTTACTGAAAAATACGGGTTGGAGTCTGTTCCATTTCCTCAAGTACTACTGTAGGTGGAGAGAGAGCAGGCAATGTCACTTTGTTGGCGTCTGGTTAGTGTGAAGCATTACCGCGAAAACTTCCCGCCAATCTCTCAGGTTCATCACAGGTCACCGCCAATGCGCAGCAGGTGAGAGAGAGGGCACATTCAGAGGCCATTATTAAAGTTCTGCAGGCTGCTTCTCAGTTATTTAGGTAGCGTCTAAAAACACGTCTTAGAGTCACAGAATTCATACTGAGCTTCTCTGCATCATTTTGGAAAGGCACTCAAGCATCATTCGCAATTCTACAAGCATAATTCTGTGTGTGACCAACAAACATAAAAAGGACTGAAAGTTCAAAACGACATGAGGCCATCTTACATCGGGCACTCGGGATACTTCTCTCCAGGAATATACATAATACGTACAGCGTGGCCCAGCCTGAAGCCTGTTGTCAGGGTTACTAAGATTGGTGGATGGCATCAGGAGGGTCACGATAAGGGAGGTTCAGGGGGCCAGTAACGCGATTGCGACTGTGAGCGTTATCTTACACAATACATTTGCACTCTATGCTTTAATACATCTTCAATCATGTATCATTTATCAGCGTCACTTTTCTTAAGGATGATTTGTGTTCTATATATATGTCTAACCCTCAAGAATTTTCCTTAATGATTATAACAAAGGAGTAATATGATTTTAATACTGTGTGTGTGTGTGTGTGTGTGTGTGTGTGTGTGTGTGTGTGTGTGTGTGTGTGTGTGTGTGTGTGTGTGTGTGTGTGTGTGTGTGTGTGTGTGTGTGTGTGTGTGTGTGTGTGTGTGTGTGTGTGTGTGTGTGTGTGTGTGTGTGTGTGTGTGTAGGTGTGTGTGTGTGAGTGTGTGAGTGGGTGAGTGAGTGAGTGAATAAGTGCTTTGTCGTTCTTGTTTATTACATGTGTTTGTCTGAAAAAATATTTAAAAGTAAAAGCGCGCCATTGTTTCTAGCAACCTCTGGCATCTCTAGGATGTAATCTGCCTGTGAACGTCAAGGTTGAGTTTTCTTGACACAAACAGTACGAATTGTTTGTAAATGTTCTCGTGCAAAATAATAACATGTTTTTTTATTGTTTTCTTTATATTAATGGAAGTAAAGTGTTGACACGAGAAAAAAATAATTCCTAAGAGAAATATTTACTCTAACAGGTGCCGGTTTTCTCGGCTGACGGGCGGTAGATGGCGCCACCAGCAGTTTTGAATCAAAGCCTTGTCCGACAATCCCAGGGTGGCGCGCGTCGTCCGAGCCGGTGGTTGTCTGTGACCTGTGTTTGAGTGCCCGGTGGCGTTGTCGTTGTGTATTTTGCATTGCGGTCATCGACATGGCGGAGGCGGCCCCGGCACTACGATAAAGGTGAGTGCCAGTGATGATGGTTGCTGCAGGACAGAACGTGCCTTTAATTAGGCAGTAATGGTCGTTAGAAGTGTGTGCCCCGCCGATCCGCCCCCTCCCTCGCTTCCAATGTTCCCTGTGGCCATACTTCTCTTAGTACAGTATTGAGGGCTACCCATGTCAAGAACCACCTTGGAAGTGAGTAAAGGGTGAGGTGGAATCGTGAGTAATTTGGGGCAGGAGGTTCCGCTGAAGTGGTTTGGTGAGCTGGCAGCCGTGACGTCACGCCTGACGTGTGCTCGTATTATCGTGTGTGTGTGTGTGTGTGTGTTTGTGTGTGTGTGTGTGTGTGTGGGGGGGAGAGAGAGAGAGAGAGAGAGAGAGAGAGAGAGAGAGAGAGAGAGAGAGAGAGAGAGAGAGAGAGAGAGAGAGAGAGAGAGAGAGAGAGAGAGAGAGAGAGAGAGAGAGAGAGAGAGAGAGAGAGAGAGAGAGAGCAAACAAGGAGGCAGTCAAGGGAATACATCTGAAACTATTTCACGACGAAGTAATTCCTCTCAGCTTGAAATATTTGTCTTCAAAGAGGAATATATATTTGCCTTTCCATCTGCGGGGACTCAGCCAATCCTACTTCCGAGAAGTTCCGATAAATTATTCAAGAGACTCAAAGAAAAAAGAAAGAAGGGAAGGAAAAACAATGTGTCGGTTAGGTTAAGTTAGGTTAGGTTAGTCTGGAGTGCTGATAATTGCGTCTTCCCCTATTATTATGATTATTATTACTCTTATTTAAACCGTCACCCCTAATAATAATTGTAATAATCACCATCATCATCATATTGCTCTAACCACCCTCATTCCTACTATCTCACAACCAAACAATACAACTACTACCTCACAGACATTACAACTACTGCCTCACAACTATACAATGCTAATCTCGACAAGAGCAGCAGCAGCAGAACTCATCATAAAAACACAAGCAGCAAACAGGGCGTGAAGAAAGGGAATGAACGCACTCGCATATTCTTCTTTCAGCCCCCGTCATCATCACCACGCTCTTACCACCCTCATAACTACTACCACCAAACGCTAATAACCTCGACAACAGCAGCAGAAGTCCTCATCATATCAACACAAGCAACAAACAGGACGTGAACGGAATGAACGCACTCGCACCTTCCTCGTTCACCCCCCCCCCCCCATCAGCAACAACGCTCCCGCCAGCCCCTCCAGCCCCCGCCAGCCCAGACACAAGCGGCAGGAACCATAGTAGTCGTCGTTGGCGTCGTCATCTGCAGGACACACACTGAAGGAACAATACACAGCCGCCTGAGAGCCGCTCACGCAGGGCACACCAATTTGGCGAGGCAGGAATCGAATGTTGGCAGGTGAGAGCAACGCAATTCCGTGAAGGCGGCGACGACGAGGCTCTGTTAATGTTGCTGGTGCTGTCAGGCTGGCTCTCTCTCTCTCTCTTAATGCAGTGTTTAGTATTCTGGGCACCTGATTCAATTTGATCCAAGATTTGAGTGAAGATTACCCACCACGGAGAATTGAATTTGAATGGTCACTTTGTCTCTCTCTCTCGGCCATTGGATTTTTTTTGCTGATGAGACAATGGTCGAGGCCTCCGAAACGAGAGGCAAACTGAAACTAACCGAGAAGAGACAAGAACAACAGAACCAGCGGCAACATCAACAACAAAAGTAATAATCAATAACCATCATAAACACAATAGCAATAATAATGATAATACTGATAAATAATAAAAGATAATATTTACTTCACCAACACCAGGAAATGTTGGACGCGATGTGTAGACCAGGGAATGCAACAAAATGAATGAATGGTATATGAGAGCTTTACACTCCACCCAACGTTGCCAACCCGCCGCGGAAGAATGCCAGGCCCCAGGAAGCAACAGGGAAGCATAAGAGCCGAGCCTTCCCCGCCGTCTAGTTTTCGCCCCTGTCGTCCACGCATCGTCACACCCTCGCCGGAAGAATATAAAACTTCCGAAGTGACCAACTCAACAAAACTACGCGCGACCACTCTTCAGGTACCTGCCACGTCGTCTTAAGAAATCTTTAAAGAGTGAAGTTTCGCGTTTCACCTTCAAGACACATCATAAAGGTCACACATGAAATACGCAAGGTGGATGGGATGCAAAAGGTGAATCAAAGGGCACTATTGACTCAGTGTGGAAAGGAGAGAATACACTTTTCACTTAGCTAAATAAAAAGACAATAAAATAAAAATAAGTCACGACGGAGTACACCTGAGTCCAAGATTACCTAGACTGGTACTGAAGGAAATTTTACAGACAGTAGAGGATAAGCAGCTGTCATCTTACGGTTGCTTTATACCGTTCAATGCTAGTGATATTAACGAAAACAGAACACAACGCTAACTAAAACCTTGAAGCATGTTTTTAATTACATCAAACGAAACAATGATGACAAAACCAAAAGCAGCTACAGATTGAAAGACAAAAGACAGACAAGAGACTAAGTACTAACATTAATATATCATCCTTCACGTAAAGAAAGTAAGTGATAAAAAATGAAAAGAAGAAGTGTATTATAACTGTGGGTCTGACTGATTGTTTTCTCTAACCGCCACCACGGATAGAAACACTGACAAAGAAGAGCGAGAGGAGAGTCAAAAATGCAGGGGAACTATTAATTCTTGGAGAGATTTATCGCTTTGTGAGGTGGTGGAGGCGGGAAGACTGATGGACGGGAGACTTGACACACACACACACACACACACACACACACAGATAGAGAGGTAGATAGATATAGATAGATAGATTGATAAAGTGTGTGTGGGTGTGCTTGCAAAAATAAAATCGCTAACGCACAAAAAAGTAATACAACACAATAAAAGAAACACAGACAAATTTATTTTTTTCCCGATAACCAAACGTATTTCACTCGCCGTCAATATCACACAAAATCAAAAACTCCCTAACACTCACAGAACTCACAGTCGCCCGATAAATAGCACGCGAGATGTGTTTCACTGATGGAGGAGAGCCAGAGGAACCATAAATCTCGCAAATATGCTTCTTTATTCTCTTCATTGAGTTCCCCCGACCATCTCCATCTTCGTCTTCACATCCTCTCATTTCCCTCTTATTCTCTTCCTCCTCCTACTCCTCTTCCTCGCAAAATACCAGTAATTATCCCAATAAACCATCACCTCTTTAACTCAACCAAGTCCCCTTCGCTTCTCCTTCCTTCACTGCCATACTTTCGCCCGCTAACACATCCTCTTATTCCTCCTCCTTTCCTATTCCATTTCCTGTTTGTATGCATGTATGTCTTCCTCCTTAAGCATTCCTTCTCCTGCCTCCTCTGGTTACCGTTCCTGCTTCTCCTTATCATCACCGTTATCACCAACATTTAGGGAATTTCCTCTTCGTCTGAATGCATTGCCGGAGTTTACATGGGCGGTATTCCTTCCTGCCAACCAACCCTCATCATTACCACCACCACCACCACCTCCTCCGCTGCCTACCACCCAACCCGCCATCGCCCTCCGCAGTGCATTAATCTTCGCCAGTCTTGAAGGGACGGAACGCACATTATACCCACTGGACGAGACACCTGAAGGAAAATAACGCAGACTAGCGGCTCGCAAGGACTCAAATAGACCCGCCAGAGGGGGTTATCGGCGGTACTTAGAGGAGCCGCTAAACTACACTCTTGTCGAGGGATTGAGGGCGAGGGTGAGGGTGGAGGGAGATGTATTGGCGGCCATTCATCGTGTGTTTTAGCGAGTCGACGGAAGGAACGAGGAGCGGAAGGGAAGGAAAACGAGGAGGAAGAATAACTGGTGGAGAAGGAGGAGGAGGAGGAGGAGGAGGAGGAGGAGGAGGCACTGAGAGGCAATGAACTCCGTAAGCAGAGGAAGAGAAGAAGAGAAACGTGTGTGTGTGTGTGTGTGTGTGTGTGTGTGCGCGTGTGCGTGAGTGAGCGAGAGAGAGAGAGAGAGAGAGAGAGAGAGAGAGAGAGAGAGAGAGAGAGAGAGAGAGAGAGAGAGAGAGAGAGAGACGTGGCTCGACAAATGTGGTTTATTTACAACAACAAAGGAGATAACGCGTATAGGGACGGGAGGGGAGGGCAGAGAAAGAAAATGGGGGGAGGAGGGAGAGGAGGGAAGCGGGAGGGAAGATGAGGGAGGTAAGAGAAGAGAAGCTGTAGAAGGAAGAAAAAGAAAGGGAGGTAGGGAAGTGTTGAGGGAGGAGGAGGCAATAGAAAGGGGGTTAAGAGAAAGAGGGAGAAGGTGTGAGAGGGAGAGGAAGGAAAATATGAAAGCGGGAGGGAGATGAGGGAGGTAAGAGGAGAACTGAAGGAGAGGAAAGAAAAAGAAAGTAAGGTAAGGACGTGTAAAGGGAGGAGAAGGAAAGGAGACATACCTAAAGAGAGATAAAGAGAATGGAAAGGAATTGAGGGAAAGGAAAGAAAGATATAGAGAGGAAAGAGAGTAAGGAAAACTGGACAACTGGGGAGATAAAATGAAAACAGATGACAGGCGAGGGAGAGAGAAAAGAGAAAAGGGAAGGGGGAAAACCTGGAGAATAGCAAAAATGGTGAACAGAATAGTTAAAAAGAAGGGAAAGAAGGAACAGGAGAGGAAGATATGCGAGCTGCAGAAAAAGTTTATGATAGAGGAGGGAGGGAGGTAGAGGAGAGTTAAAGGAGTGAGGGAGAATAGCAAAAATGGTGAACAGAATAGTTAAAAAGAAGGGAAAGAAGGAACAGGAGAGGAAGATATGCGAGCTGCAGAAAAAGTTTATGATAGAGGAGGGAGGGAGGTAGAGGAGAGTTAAAGGAGTGAGGGAGAGAAAAGGAATAGGGAAAGCGTGGAGAATAGCAAAGCAGGGAGAGAAAAGTTAAAAAGAAGAGGAAGGAAGGAACAGGGGAGGAAGGTTAAGTTAGGGGGAGGACGTACAGAGGAGAGTTTAAAGAAGTGAGGAAGAGAAAAGGAAAAGGGAAAGCCTGGAGAATAGCAAAGAGGGGAGAGAAAAGTTAAAAAGAAGAGGAAGGAAGGAACAGGGGAGGAAGGTTAAGGAAAGAGAGGACGTACAGAGGAGAGCTTAAAGAAGTGAGGAAGAGAAAAGGAAAAGGGAAAGCCTGGAGAATAGCAAAGCAGGGAGAGAAAAGTTAAAAAGAAGAGGAAGGAAGGAACAGGGGAGGAAGGTTAAGTTAGGGGGAAGAGGTACAGAGGAGAGTTTAAAGAAGCGAGGGAGAAAAAGGGGAAGGGAATATAGAAGTTAAAAAGAAAAGGAAAAAGGAACCGAGGAAGAAGTACTATGGGGAAACGTTGGTGGGAGGTAGAGGAGAGTTACAGGAGAGGGAAGGTCGCTTGGGGAAGGAAGGCCTGGCGGATTTATTGTGTTAGGGAGGAAAAGATTATGATGCTACGGCCGGTGATGGAGGAGTGTTGTTAGCGGGAGGGAGGGAGGAAGAGGAGGGAGCGAGGAAGGGGAAGGGAGACGCATGGGCCGAGAAGAGCGTTGGGCCAGAGACGAATGGCGAGAAGAATAGCCCGGCGGGAAGGGGACGCAGGCCAGGTGATAACGACGGCAGCAGATAATGAAGGCATGGGAGGTGACACGGGGAAGATAAATTTCAAAGCAGAGATAAAAATGGTAAAAGGGAAAAGGGAGGTAAGGGGAAGGGTGGATAGGTACGGCAGTGAATATAGATGGACTCCGGCTTAACGACCTGCCCGTTGAATACATGCATACTTACATACTTACGTGGAGCGCGGATATTTTACTTTTTATTTTGTTATTGAAGGAAAAGGAGAACAAAAAAAGAGGCTCAGTCGGATTATCAAACGCTTCTGCCGATTTAATTAACATTCCCCGGCGGAAGAAAATAGTTAGGGCAAAAGAGAAGGCGTGAAAATGGGAGGGAAAAGATTTATGTGTGAAAATTATGCTGAAGGAGAGTGGAGCGTATTAATATTAAACCAGCCTAGTATATTAGCGTCAAACCAGCACACAATGGAGGACTGTGACGTGGTGAAGAATGTGTGTGTGTGTGTGTGTGTGTGTGTGTGAGAGAGAGAGAGAGAGAGAGAGAGAGAGAGAGAGAGAGAGAGAGAGAGAGAGAGAGAGAGAGAGAGAGAGAGAGAGAGAGAGAGAGAGAGAGAGAGAGAGACGACCCAGCGCACGTCATAGTCTATAAATGGAAGAATATGAATAAGAGATAGAAAACGCTGCAAAAAAAGTGTGCGAGAGAATATACATAACATTAAAGTGGACGAGGAAGAAGAAACCAGAGAAAAAATGGAGACGAAAAAGAGGAGGAGAAAATAGACAAGTGAATAACGAGGAGGAGGAGGAGGAGGAGGAGGAGGAGGAGGACCGACAAAGCCCGTGGGAGAGGAACGCCTGGGTTGGTTCAGCGAGAGATCCTTTATTTCTCCCTTCAGGAAAATGTAAACCAGGGGAAGGAAAAAGAGAATTGGATCGAGAGATTTCGAAGCTAAACCCACCGAGGTATTCCCATCAAAGAACACCATTTGGAAATAACTTTGTCTCTTTGAGAAGGTGAAGAATGGGAAGAAAGGAAAACGGAGGTCCTTTGTGTGTGTGTGGAGAGGGTGGGGTGGGGTGGGGGGGTGGGGGGTGGGAGTCTGTGAGAGAGAGAGAGAGAGAGAGAGAGAGAGAGAGAGAGAGAGAGAGAGAGAGAGAGAGAGAGAGAGAGAGAGAGAGAGAGAGAGAGAGAGAGAGAGAGAGAGAGAGAGAGAGAGAGAGAGAGAGAGAGAGAGAGAGAGAGAGAGAGAGAGAGAGAGAGAGAGAGAATAAGGTCACACACACGTTAAGAACTGAGCGAGATTTGGACTACACAAGAGATAGAAAGTATGTACCTTAAAAACACAAAATTTATCCATCGTGGCAAAATTGAGCATCACAGAAGTATCCTCACTGAACAGATTATAATATTTTGACCTATCTTTCGGCCACTCCTCTAACTTTTTTTAGGAGCAGTGAGTAGCGGGCTTTTTGTTTCATATTTGTGTCCTCTTTTTATGCCCTTGAACTGACTCCTTTGCTGTAAAAAAAAAAAAAAAAAAAAAAAAAAAAAAAAAAAAAAAACCACCTTCCTCTTATTGTGTCTCATTATGATTTAGCGCTGGGGTTAAAAAAGATGTCGTTGATGACTTGCCTGATAACCACCTACAGGGCGCTTTGTTGAGTTGCCATTCGTCGTAATTAACTAAACGAAACACTAACCAAAGCCTTGCAACTCGTCTCCATCGCGTTATAGCCTTTCTTTACGTTCTGTCTCTCTCTGATCATTCTCCGTACTCGTCGTAATTAACAATATGAAACACTAAACGAAGCCTTGAAAATGATCTATGCACCGTGATTTTCATTTATAACCCCGGCTGCCTCTAGTGGTTCTGGGTATTCCTCATAATTAACTAAACAAGAGACTGAGCGGAACCTTGAAATTGATCTACGAGTGGTGGCTTTTCTTTACATGTCTCTGGTGATCCTACTTTATACTCTCTGTTGCCTCTGTAGTCCAAACGGTGGCAGGGGTGCATATTCCCCTTCTCTCTGCTAGTTGTATTGTTTAGTTGTGAGATAGTAGGAATGAGGGTAGTTAGAGCAATATGATGGTGATTATTACAGTTATTATTAGGGGTGACGGTTTAAATAAGACGCTTAGCTGCATCCCCGTAGCTAAGTCTTGGGTGCTTTGGAAATACTCTCATTGTGATTCCCATGCAAAATTACTGCAACCGACACTAATATAATCTTTCCCTAGCCTAAGGTAACCTGGCCTGTTCAAGAATTGGCGACACATACCAGTAAGACACTAATACAACCTTTCCTGCCTTAACCTAACTTAACCTAACCTAATATAACCTATCCTAACCTAACCTGACCTATTCAAGAGCCAGATATAATCTTTCCCTAACCTAACGTAACCTGGCCTGTTCAAGAGTTGGCGACACATACCAGTAAGGCACTAATGAAACCTTTCCTGCCTTAACCTAACTTAACCAAACCTAACCTAACCTGACCTATTCAAGAGTCCGGGGCAGATATACCTGGCAGCCTCTTATACATGCAAGCGACAGAGGTGACGATACATTGAAGCCGAGATAGTGATATGAATTCCTGCAGGTGAAAAAAAAAAGAAAAACACGTACGATTACCACCATTCGCCACAACGGAGCTTCTTTCACCGTAGCTATTTTTTTTTTTTTTGGGGGGGGAGGGGTGGAAAATTAGCAGTTTCCGCCGAACAATAACACAGGCAGGCGCTCTCTCTCTCTCGACAAAATTTATACGGCCGCCATTCAAGTTCTTTCTAAAATGCGCTATTGAGATATTTCACAAACTCCGGCCCGGAATAAAAATGGGGAAATACTGCCATGGAAAAGTAAGCCATCATTGCCGGGGAAGCCTAATTGCTGTTCCCGCGGCGTAATAGCAGAGTTTTAGGGCGGCATTGTCAGACCCTTCCGCCCCTCACGTCATCAACTACGTATTTTCAAAGGCCAAAAGGGGGATCAGTCGGGTCCTCATGAGAGGTTTTTCAGCTTCAGGGTACAGGCGAAGGGTCAGACTACCACCAGGGTCATCAAACTACCCCTGGAAATGCCAAAAAGGAGATCAGTCGGGTCCTCATGAGTGGTTTTTCAGCTTCAGGGTACAGACGAAGGGTCAGACTACCACTACGATCATCAAACTACCCCTGGAAATGCCAAAAAGGGGATCAGTCGGGTCCTCATGAGTGGTTTTTCAGCTTCAGGGTACAGATGAAGGGTCAAACTACCACCAGGGTCATCAAACTACCCCTGGAAATGCCAAAAAGGGGATCAGTCGGGTCCTCATGAGTGGCTTTTTAGCTTCAGGGTATAGACGAAGGGTCAAACTACCACCAGGGTCATCAAACTACCCCTGGAAATGCCAAAAAGGAGATCAGTCGGGTCCTCATGAGCGGTTTTTCAGCTTCAGGGTACAGACGAAGGGTCAAACTACCACCAGGGTCATCAAACTACCCCTGGAAATGCCCAAAACTCCCAGGAAATCCTTGCCAAATGTGTGTGTGCTTAGGCGCCGAAAATGTTAAAGAATATGGCACTTTAGGATCCGAGTCCAGCAATTCCAGATGGGTCGCCGATGGAACAACCGATTTTATTCGACGAACGTGGCCGGGGAGGAGAGAGAGAAGAATGAATGCGACAGAAAAGGCAAAGAAGGAATAAGAGACGGGAAAATTACGAAGGGTGGAGCAGACGCAGGAAGGTAAAGGAAGAGAAAGATCAGGGGAGTGAGACGGGAAGTGAGCAGATGGTAAAGAAATGCAGGGAAGAGAAGAGAAGAGAAGAGAAGAGAAGAGAAGAGAAGAGAAGTGAAGTGAAGTGAAGTGAAGTGAAGTGAAGTGAAGTGAAGTGAAGTGAAGTGAAGTGAAGTGAAGTGAAGTGAAGGGGAGACGAGGGGAGGGAAGGGAGAGGAAAGGAAGGAAATAGAAGGGAAGGGAAAGAAAGAAAAATAGAAAGGAGTAAAATGATTGTACGAAAAGGAAAGAAAGAAGACGAACCAGAAGGGAAGGGAAGGGAAGGATATAGGAAAAAGATAATATGTTGTATAATGAGTGACAGAATCTGGCGAATGACAACTCACTTTCCAGGAACACACTGTATCATAAGTTCGGTCATCCTCAGTCTCGGTCCTCTCAAAATACCGGAAATAAAAAAAAATCAGCCAGGGACGAGTAGAGGCACACCACTCTTGGCCGCCTGCCACGCGCCTACCTCAGCTGAGACTTAGTATTGTCAGAGGGAGTTGCGGCTCAGCGGGAAGCAGATACTCTTTCTCACCACTCCTCTTTTTAAGGGAGAAAATAAGATAATATACCATTAGCAACATTAGTCGGTACATAGTTTTCAGGGGAAAGAATATTTAAGTTTTTGACCATTCCACTCCCTTTGAAGACGGACGGACAGGAGACGCAAATTGAGACGAAAAGTATACACCCAAGAAAAAGCAGTTTCTAATCACCGCGTCCAGCCGCCAGATAGCAGACATGGCCGTCGTTGATCCCGCAGGGCGCCGCGTCACTTGGGAATATGCCTTGGAAACGTAGTGCCAGTGTACCAGGACTGACGCACGATTAGGTAAGGTTTTTCGGGCGAGCCCAGAGGCCCTAAGGGACCAAACACCTCCGACCATAACAACACGTGACCTCGGCGAGTCAGTCTTAATCAACAGGTTTTGGGATTTTTTTCACTTGCTCTCTCTATATATATCCATCTATCTATCTGTCTATCTGTCTGTCTCTCTATCTATATCCACCCTATACAAGACTACTCATGCTTCTACCAACTTCTCTGCAACAATTCCCACATTTTACACAGCATAGCTTCACATTTTAATAAAGTAAATAAAGTAAAAGTAATTCACGCGATCGCCGGCAGCCTCCAGCGGAACATTTTAAAAGGAATTTCGCGGCAAAGGGCGTCTGAAAGGGATAGAAAGAAGAGGAAGAAAAAAAGCGATGGAAATAAAGTTAAGCTGCATGACTTCGATTCCACTCCTCGAAAGCGAAAGGTATTTAAGCTGCTTTTCAAGAGGCCAATTTCGGGAGGGAAGATGAAACTAGGGCGATTAAAAATGCTCGATGGAAAAGCGAGAGAGCAGGAAAATAAAGGAGAAAGAACAAATGATGGTCGGGAATTCGAAAGGGTGGCCAGGGAGAGCTAATCGAGGAAGCTAAATATAGATTGGTATAAAGAGAAAAATATCCGACATTTCATCTATCAATCTATATATGCATACCAATAGATGAACATAAATATATATAAGTGAATAAACAGAAAGATATAGACTGGTATAGAGAGAGAAATATCCGACACTCCATCGATTTATCTATCTATCTATATATGCATACCAATAGATGAACATAAATATATATATAAGTGAATAAACAGAAAGATATAGATTGGTATAGAGAGAAAAATATCCGACACACCCTCTATCGATTTATCTATCTATCTATATATGCATACCAATGGATGAACAAACATATACGTGAATAAACAGAAAGACAGACAGAGGAAGACAGACGGACAGAAAAGCATTGATACTGACAGGTTTATAGATGTATGGATGAACAGATAGACAGATAGAGAAATGAGACTTGCTACAGATAGATAGATAGACAGATAGATAGATAGGTAGATAGATAGATAGAAAAGTATAAGCAGTGAGTAGCGGGCTTTTTATTTCACATTTGTTTCCTTTTTTTTCATGCCCTTGAGCTGACTCCTATGCTGTAAAAAATAAAAAAAATAAAAATTTGTATAGGATATGACGAGGAAAAAAAAAAAAGGCAAATATGGATGAAAAAAAAAAAAGAGGGGGAAATTAAGACGAGACCCTAAGCAAAGAAATAAAGGAGGAGGAAGAGGAGGCGGCGGAGGAAGAGAAGAGAAAGGGGACAGGAGGCGGCGCGGAGGAAGCGGAGGATAAAAATGAGGACTAAAGGTAAGTAGGGAAAGAATCCGTTTGTAATTAAGAGCGCAGATGGAGAGGGGGAAAGAGAAGCTATTGGAGAGGATAAAAAGAGGGAGCGAGAGCAACGAGCCATGATCTAGCGGGGAAGAGGGAACACCTGGAGTAATTGGTCAGGTGCAGCACACGAGGCAGCAGGTGTAACTAAGGCAGGAGGGGAGCAAAGTCTAGGAATAACGAGGGAAGTAGAAAAGGAAGGTCCGGGGAAAATGAGGGACGGCAGTAAAATATGAGAGTGAGACTGTACGGGAATAAGAGAGAGAGAGAGAGAGAGAGAGAGAGAGAGAGAGAGAGAGAGAGAGAGAGAGAGAGAGAGAGAGAGAGAGAGAGAGAGAGAGAGAGAGAGAGAGAGAGAGAGAGAGAGAGAGAGAGAGAGAGAGAGAGAGAGAGAGAGAGAGAGAGAGAGAGAGAGAGAGAGAGACAGACAGACAGACAGACAGACAGACAGACAGACAGACAGACAGACAGACAGACAGACAGACAGACAGACAGACAGACAGACAGACAGACAGACAGACAGACAGACAGACAGACAGACAGACAGACAGACAGACAGACAGACAGACAGACAGACAGACAGACAGACACAGACAGACAGACAGACACAGACACAGACACAGACAGAGAGACAGAGAGAGAGAGTAATCAGTGGTAGACATAAAGTTTTGAGTGCAACTCCAAGGGAAACAAAGCACGGCGAAATGCGAATAAAGTCGGATGAGAGAAATATAGAGTAAAAAATAATGAAAAAAAAAATACACAAGAGCAATTTAAAGATGAAAAATGAATGACACACAGAAAATAAAATGGAAACTTACCCTCTACGAGCACATCATTCCGAGTTTGACATTAACAAAAAAATAAAAAGAATAAACCTCACCACAGAAGGAAATAAAAAAATAAATATTGATATGTGACGATGAGGCGGAAGTTTAAAATATTGTTGGTGTTTTGGTTTCTGTTGTTGTTGTTGTTGTTGTTGTTTGCTGTTGATGTAGCTGATAATGATGAATGACAGTAAGGTGACAATGACTAATGACACTACTACCACTACTACTATTACTACTACTACTACTACTACTACTACTACCACTGCTACTACTACTTCCTCTACTGCTACACCACCACCACCACCACCACCATCTCCTCCTCCTCCTCCTCCTCCTCCCCTGAACCCTGGGAAACGCGCACACCTTGGCTGGGAGAGTGACAGCTGTGATGACGCTAAAGGGAGGGAGGAAGGGAGGGAAGAAAGGGAGGAGCGAAGAGGAACAAGCAGAGCCGAATAATGAGGGAATGGGAAGAAAGAGAGGATGGGAGAAAGGAGAGGGAGAGAAAATAAAGTTGGAACAGGAAGAATTGGTGGAGGAAAGAGGAGAAAGGAGAGAGGAATAATCAAGGAAGAGGAAAAATGGGAGAAGGAAAATGAGAAAGCACAGAGGAAGAACGAGGGAATGGGAAGAAAGGAAGGAGGGAAGAAGAGCAAGCAGATACAAATGATGAGGAAACAGGAAAGAAAGGGAGGAAGGAAGAGGAAGAAAGAAAGGAAAAGTGCGAGAATAAGAAAGGGAGAGTGACAAAGGGACGCAAGGTGTAAAGGGGAGGGGTCGGGGGGTTCTAAGGGGGTACTCGAGGGCGTGTTGGGAGGGAGAAAGAGAGAGGGGGAAACAGAGAGGGACTGGGGACTGCGAAATGGGACACGATAAGGGGCAGGAAGGAGACAAGGAAGGCTAGGAAACACGATACGATGAAAGCTAAAAAGTAAACAAAGAGGAGGCCTAGGAAAGAGGGTACAATTTAGACTAGAAAAGAAGGATATGATGAAAGGTTGGAAATGGGATACGATGAAAGCTAAGAAGAAGAGACCTAGGAAAGATGGGTGTAATGAAGACTAGAAAAACAGCTTATGATGACTTAGAGATAGCTTGCTTTGAAGACAAGGAGAACAGGACACAATGAAGATTAAAATGTCAATTGGATCTGGGAAATAGAATACGATGACGACTAAAAGAGGAGCTAGAAATACAATAACACGATGATGGTTAAAGGAGAGAGAAGGAAGAATAGAGGGAAAAGGATAAGGGAGATAGAAAGAGGGAGAAAATACAGAAAGACGGAGATAAAAAGAAAACTAATATGGAACAGAAGAATGCCATAGAGGAAGAGGCAGAGGGAGGGAGAGGAAGAGAGGAAGAAAGAGTGAGGAAAGGAAGGAGGAATGGGTTACACGATTTTTGGGTCTAGTGAAGGCGTACAAGTGAAAGAGGAGGGAGGGGGAGGGAGGTTAAAGAAAAATAATATAAAATAAAAATACACCTGCAAAGAGGCATATTAAAAAAAAAACTAGGAGCTGGGGAGAATGAAACAGAAGAGAAATATAGTGAAGGCGTACTAGTGACAAAGGGAGGGGAAAAGGAAGGTTAAAGAAAATTAATAATATGAAATGGAAATACAGCTGCAAAGAGGCACATAAAAAACAAGGGACTGGGGAGAATGAAGCTCAGAATAAAAAAAATAATAATATGAATACATGGTTGTTGGTGCCAATGTCAATAGGAGGAGAAAGATAGAAGAGAAAAATAAAATACCAGAAAATAAAAATGCAGATGTAGAGAAGAAACAAATAGGGATTGGGTAGAAAAAGGCACAGGAAAATAAATTAACTGGAATGAATATGCATCTGGAAAAGGGAAAGGAAAAGGAGAAATGGGAAGGGATTTAGCACTGGAAAGTTGTACCAATGATGACTGATGCGTGTAAACTGGAATAGGATTAGGGACACCAAGGGATAGGAGAATAGTTCGTATAAATAGATGAGAGAAGAAAAGAGAGAAAGTACAAATAAAGCTACAAATGCTACGAAAATATTAATTGTACAGATGATGACGGATGAGCTGTTTGTGTAAGTTGGACTATACAGAAGGAGAGTAAAGGAAAGGGGAATAGAACGGAGAAATTGTTTAGGGAGGACTAGAGGAGATAAATGATGGAGGAGGGCAAAGTTGAAGGATATGAATTGTCCGCAGAAATAGTTGAGGGAATTAAGACAAGAGTGGGTAGAAAAAGAGAGCAAGGGAGAGAGAATTGAATGGTCCGTAGAAATAGTAGAGGGAAGACGAGAGGAGAGAGAGGGTAGAGGAGAAAAAGGTTGAAAGAAAAGATTAGTCCGTAGAAAGGGTTGAAGGAAGATTAGAGAAGATAAAGGGAGGAAACTGAGGAAGGGAGGGAAGTGAATGGCTGAGACAAGACTAGAGAAAATAAAGGAGGAAATTGAGAAAGGGAGAAAAATGAATGATTGAGAGACATAGTTGATGAAAAAGAAATAAAGAATGCAAATGACGAAAGTGCAATAACAGCTTCCGAAGTTCCACCCGAGAGAACTGATACTAAACAGGGGAGACTAGCAAAAAAAAAAATGGCCTTAGTTCTAGAAGGTGAGAGCAGGTCACAAAAGGCTTTCTCACCGGCGTAAAAACACACGTCCGGGTCTGCCTTTTGATTTCCCAGTGGGTCAAAGTTGTTTTCTTCCCTCCGTTACTAATCATTATTTTTCCCTTCCTCCTGTCACTCCCGTCCTGGCTAACTCCCTCCTTACAAAACAGGGGACATCCTTCCTTCAGTAACATCTTCAGTCAATTCCTACTTACACAAATTCCTTCTCCCTTTTGTTCCTCTTCCTTCTAAGTTCAGTTTTCCTTATTCTTTCACATTTCCTCCTATTCTTTCCAATCCTTCATTATTCGTCTGTCTCCTTCCTTCCTCTTCCTCTTCCTCTCCTTCTCCTTCTCCTTCTCCTTCTCCCTCTCTCCCTCTCTCTCTCTCATGATCGCATCACCAGCATCTTCATTGATTGCCGGTCCCTCTCCCTCACATTCCTCCCACCACACTACATAACACTGGACAAATCACCTCCGTCAGAGCCTTGCGATCAGCAATCTCCCCGCGTTAGTCTTTTCGGGGGGAGAGTTAAATGAGTCTTCGCTGCGATTACCTCAAATCCAGACGAAAGTTCCATTGCAATCACCGGCAGTAATGAGCAATGATATAACCCGCTTTTCCTGCTCATTACATTCTCTCTCATACCTAACGCATCATTGCCTCCTTTCATTTACTACAATCCTTTCTTCGTATTTTGTCGTTTCACCAGTTTCAGTTACAATCCTTGAAGCAGTTACTTTATTTTTTTAATTTTCTTCACACGATGTTTTCTTTCGTAAAAAAAATTAAGTACTTTCTCCATTAGTGTAATTTCGTTTCCTGTGATTGCTGACCCTGTTTGTTTGTTTGTTTGTTTTTCTCTCTCCTGTTCTTTCGTTTCATCTTCGTTCTATTCTTTTTTTGTGATATTTTTGTTTCGTCCTTTCATTCTACTAAGTGCTTAATCAACTTCTTATTTTATATTTTCCAGTCGCTTTTCTCAGTCGTCTATACCTTTCTTCTCCATCTTTTTCTTTCTCATATTTTTTTCTTTTCATCTTAGTGTTCTTATTTTTCTCTTTATCATCTTTTCCTTTTTTGCTTCTCATCTTTCTCCTCTCTATTTCATCTTCGTCTTTTCTTATTTTTTTTCCTCCTCTTCCTTCTTCTTTTTCTTCTTTTCTTGCTTTCTTCTCGCCTTTCTTATTTTTCTTCTCCTTCTTCACTTCACTTTTCCTCCTGTTCCTCCTCGTCCTCCTTCTTCTCTTAATCCTTTCTAATTTCTTCTCTCCTCATTTCCCTTCATTTTCTTCTTTTCTTCCTTTCTTCTCGTCCTTCTCTGATCTTTCTCCTCCTTCTTCACTTCACTTTTCCTCCTCCTTTCCTTCTCTTCCTCCTTCTTTTCTCATTCTTTCTATTTTTTTTCACCTCGTTTTCCTTCTTATTTCCTTCTTTTTCTTCTTTTCTTAATTTCTTCTCGTCCTTCTCACATCTTTACTTCATATTTCCTCCTCCGTCTCCTTCTTCACTAATTCATTCTATATTTTTTCTTCCCGTTTTCCTTCTTATTTCCCTTCTTTTTCTTCTTTTCTTAATTTCTTCTACTCCTCTCATCTTTCTCCTTCTTCAGTTCATTTTTCCTCCTCCCTCTCCTTCTTCTCTAATTCTTTCTATGTTTTTTTATCCTCGTTTTCCTTCTTTTTCTTCTTTTCTTAATTTCTTCTCGTCTTTCTCTCATCTTTCTCCATTTTCACTTCATTTTTCCTCCTCCTCCTCCTCCTCCTTCTTTTTCTCTAATTCCTTCTTCCCTCACATCGTCGTTTTTTCATCCCTTTATTTTTTTTCTTCTTTTCTTGCTTTCTTCTCCTCCTCCTCCTCTCATCTTTTTTCTTCTTCTTCACTTCATTTTTCCTCCTCCTCCTTCTCCTTCTTCTCTAATTCTTTCTTCCCTCACATCGTCGTTCTTTCATCCCTTTCCCCCACCCTAAATGACATCCACGAGGGTTGCATCAAACTCTATTTCGCTCTTCATATCTTCTCCTAAATTGCACCTCCAAAACCCAGATTATTTCCCGCTGATGCAATATCTTTTTTTTTTTTTTACAATTAAATTTTCTTCCTTTTGTAGACTCTCCTTTTTCCTCCGCGTCTCAACTTCGTCCCCACCTAACCTTCTCTCTCTCTCTCTCTCTCTCTCTAATCCAATCTTTTCGTTTTCTCCTTTCATTTTTTCTTCTATATTATCTTTTTCTCTTCTTTTCTCTTTGTCAGTTATCGGATTTCTCTCTCTCTCTCTCTCTCTCTCTCTCTCTCTCTCACACACACACACACACACACACCTACCCCCCACCCATACACACACTACGGCAACAAGTCAACTTACTTAATACACGTACAAAAAACAGATACCGAAGGCTACCACCTTTTTATAGAACATTCTGTGGGCGAGACTGAGATTGTGGCTGTGGGAGAGAGTGGTAATGCGGTTGGTAGGGGAAGAGCTCTGTAAATAATGTGCTGGATTGTAGTATTGACAACGGTTTCGGGTCTTAGGGAGGAGGAGGAACGAGGAGACGAGGAGGTGGATTAGTGGCAGTGAGGTGAAGGTTGCTGTGATGGTGAGTGGTGGTGGTGGCAGAAGCGAGTGACTAGACAAGGATAAAGTGTATAGGTTCCTGGTAGGTAAAGTCCAGCGTGATACCTTTCCGGTGCTTCACAGGGTCGCGTAAACAAGTGTGGGTCGTAGGCCTAAGGTTAATAGGTTTTGGTGGCGATACTACCCAAGCTACAAGGGAGAGTCTACGGTGCAGGGAGTATTGGATTGGGGCAGAAGAGAGGGAGGTAGAGTAAGGTGGATGACGGAGGGAGGAGAATGGGTAAGAGGGTAAAGAGGGATAGAATGATTGTAAAGGGTAAAGAACGAAGATAAAGCGTGAGAAGGAGATAGTGAGGGAGAATGAAAGAGAAAGGGCGAAGAAGTGTAGAAAGGACATATGGAGAGAGAAGCAGAAGAGGGAAGGTTGTAGGGAGAGAGACGATGTAATGGAAGAATAAGAGGAAAGGGAATTTATGGAAGAGAAAAGAGAATGAGGGGAAAGGGCGAAGGATTAGTGCAGGAAAGAAAATATGTAAGGAAAGGCAGAAGAATTAAGTTGGTAGAGAGAGAAACGTTGTAATAAGAGAAAAAAAAAGAGGAAAAGGAGTAGAAGAAAGAGAATGAAGGGGAGAGAAAGGTTGAAGCGTAGGAAGGAGATAGGGAATGAGAAAGGCAGAAGAATAAAGTTAGTAGAGAGAGACACGTTGTAATAGGAGAAAAAAGACCGGAAAAGGAGTAGAAGAAAGAGAATGAGGGGAGAGAACGATGAAGTGTAGGAAGGAGATAGAGAATGGATTGAGGCAAAAGAATAAAAGGGGAAGCAAGAGAGACGGTGAAATAGGATAACAAGATACAAAACAGAGGAAGATTGGCTACAGGCGACAGGATATGAGGAGTCAAAATACATCTAATGGGGATGATTTGAAGGGAGTGTAGGCGAGGGAGGGAGTACGCTACGAGGTATTTATTGACAGCGAGGCGTCAGAGAAGCAAAAAAGAACGTCTATGGGAAGCAAACGCCAGTCTAGGGACGAGGAAGATCTTGGGAGGAGAATGTTGTATATAGTGAGTTGGGCGACAAAGAAGATAAGAAGGAGGAAAAGGAGGATAAGACGAGGAAGAATGGAGCATTGAGGAGGATAAGGAAAAGAGAGAGGAAAGCGAGCCAGGGAAGAGGAAAAAGATGGAGGAGGAAGAAGAATGTAACTGAAACAAGGACGAACACGAAAAAGGAAGAAAAGGGGAGGAGGAAGAGGCCTAAAAAAACTCTGACGACATAAGGAAGAGAGAGAGAAAATCGAGCCAAGGGAAAAGGAAAAAAGTGAAGGGGGAAGAATAAAATAACGAGAAAGAGGACGAACACGAGAAGAAGGGCAAGGACGAGACGGAAGGAAAACGAAGAAAATAAAATAAAAGAGAGAAAAGAGAGGACGAAAAGCTCTGCAAGGAGGGAGAAGTTGTAAGTAAGAGAGCCGATGAGACAGTGTGCGTTAGGTCGAGGAGAAATTGATGATAATAAGATACAGAGAGAGAGAGAGAGAGAGAGAGAGAGAGAGAGAGAGAGAGAGAGAGAGAGAGAGAGAGAGAGAGAGAGAGAGAGAGAGAGAGAGAGAGAGAGAGAGAGAGAGAGAGAGAGAGAGAGAGAGAGAGAGAGAGAGAGAGAGAGAGAGAGAGAGAGAGAGAGAGAGAGAGAGAGAGAGAGAGAGACTGTGTTACCGAGAGGTGTTAAGGGAGTGGGATGGAGAGAAATCTGGCGTTATTTGATTTGGTGTCTAGATTGTTTCTCAGCGCCACAGGAAGCGTCCCGCGGATAAGATTTTCCCTTTTTCTGTGTCGTGGTGCAACTCGTTCGGGTTTTAGATGTACCGGACACTCCAGTTATATATACGATACATACATACATACATACATAGCTACATACATATACATTGCTACAAACAAACATAGCTACATATATACAAAGCCACATACATACATATATACATACTTGCATGCATATACACATACATTATTCATATTTACCAACTTTTAAGGTAATTGGGAGGTTTTATTGTGTGTGGGGAGTGGTGTTTATAGAAGCTGTATTAGTTCTTGGTAACAGCAGATACGTTTAAGTTGTGTCCCAGCCCTCATGGGGAATAATGGAACTGGATTCTCAACACTACAATTTTCTACTTGATCATGGAAGTTCCTTATGCAAAATGTTTTCTTTCTCCTCAGACAGCCACCGTTAACGGGCCTAAAATCACACGCGGGAAGGATTTCTGTCTTACCCAAGGCCGGCTGCTCCACACCGGCCTAGATGACGTAAAAACTCACCCCTTTGTTTTTTTGGTAGAGCGGCTAATCACACTGACGTGATTTCTTGATGTATAAATAAAACCCCACACTGGCAGACGATATAACTCTATCGTCTAATATAACTCTATCTATCGTCTATATAACTCTATCGTCTAATATAACTCTATCTATCGTCTATCTCTATCGTCTATATAACTCTATCGTCTAATATAACTCTATCTATCGTCTATCTCTATCGTCTATATAACTCTATCTATCGTCTATCTCTATCGTCTATATAACTCTATCGTCTAATATAACTCTATCTATCGTCTATCTCTATCGTCTATATAACTCTATCTATCGTCTATCTCTATCGTCCATATAACTCTATCGTCTAATATAACTCTATCTATCGTCTATCTCTATCGTCTATATAACTCTATCGTCTGCCAGTGTGGGTTTTTATTTATACACTGGTTTTATTTCCTTGTCTAGTTTCATCGGCAAGCTTCATGCACACGGGGACCCTTCAGCTGCTGCCGTGATTTTATGTGAGAAGAGACGCTGCTACATTTGCATTTCCGTAGCCATCGCGACAACTGGTAATGTCGTTCTTGCTTCACACTTGCCATCTGAGGCGCCGCTCACTTTGTCTCTCGACTTTTTATTTGGTTTTCCACTTGGATTTGCATACCAAACGCCGTCACTTGCTGCGTCCTTGTGGCGTGCTGCTCTTGCTCGCCTCGTGTTCTTCCTTTAAAGGGCAAAACCTCATGTGTGACTATGACGACCCGTAAAGAGGAGGAGGACGACGACGAGGAAAAAGAGGAGGAGGCGGCAAAGAGGCAAAGGCAAAGAGAAAGCAAATCTAGTGAGCAAGTACAAACAACTTCTTTTAAAGGGCAAAACTACTTGTGTGACTATGACGACCCATAAGGAGGAGGAGGAGGATGACGACGACGAGGACGAGGACGAGGAAAAGGAGAAGGAGGCGGCAAAGAGGCAAAGGCAAAGAGAAAGCAAATCTAGTGAGCAAGTACAAACATCGAGGTCCTTGAACGAGCAAAAGTGGCTTGTAGAAAAGAACAAGAAATCGCGACCACTTATAACGACAATATTTTAACTCGGTAGCAGCGACGGAACAAATTTGTGGCTTTACCGTGTATCAGCGACGGGCCAAGTTTGTGGCTTTACCGTGTATCAGCGACGGGCCAAGTTTGTGGCTTTACCGTGTAGCAGCGACGGGCCAAGTTTGTGGCTTTACCGTGTATCAGCGACGGGCCAAGTTTGTGGCTTTACCGTGTAGCAGCGACGGGCCAAATTTGTGCCATGATATAAACCCCCCAAAATAGATGATACATAATCTGATCACAAATGCTTTGATATATATTAAGAAATGGTTTGTGAGGGGTGATTTTTTCTCATTTTTCTCGCTTGGAGGGACCATTAAGAAACATGATCCCCGCTGCTTTAAACACAAACCAATCCTCCACGTTTTACAGCGACGAGGAGACGAAGGCAAACCAATCCGATGACCAACGGTGAAAGGAAAATGAAAATATCCAACCTACAAAAAAATCTAGTTGCAAGGACGTGAGAACAAATAAACCGGAAAGCTGAGAACAAGAGACGAGTTTACACGAAAAAGAGGAGTCCATGGGAAGTTTTGGAGGCGAGTTAGTGAAGGCAAACAAATGTGACGACCCAGAATGATGAGGAAGCTAATCGTAACCCCCCCCCCCCCCCCAAAAGGAAAAGAAGGAAAAGGACAAAAAACTCAGGAAGCAAGGACTCGAGAGCAAAGAAATTGACCTTGAACTTAAAACAAAAGGAATGTAAACAAATAGAAAAAAAAGTTCATGGGAAAAGAGACCAGGGAAACGAAGACAAAAGAAGCCCACGAAAAAACAACAACAAGGAAAGAAAACTCAAAGACGTGAAAACAAAACAAAAAAACAAAAAAGGAAGAAGAGAATAACTAATAATAAAGAAAATAAGAATAAAGAGAAGGTCATAGCGAAAAACTGGTGAGAATAAAGATAAAGAAAATGACATAAAGCAAAAGAGAAAAGGAAAAGCTAAAGAGTGAGAGAAAGAGAAAAGGAGAAAGCTAAATAGATAGATAGAGAGAAAGAGAGAGTAAAGCAGAAGCCAAACAACGTAGAATGCGGGAAAGAAAACAAACAAATAAACACTAAACGAAAAACTCTCCTTCTCACGAGACTCTCCTTACTTACCTACTTACTTACCCACTTTCTTTCTTGCTTACTTTACTTGTTCTTTTGGCTTGCCGGGCGCTCATGAGGGTCGCGTGCGGCGGAGCCATGGCGGGCACTATATAACGGCCACATGCGCGACGGTACACAACAAGTCTTTCAAAAAATATTATAGGCGGTCGGGGTCGCGCGTCCCCTCCGTAAATACCCGGCGGAACAGGTTAATGGCTACGGGGCGGCCCTTGATCGAGTTTGCCTCTGATGAAATAACGCCGCCACGCCCCGCTCGTAAATTTGAGGCAATATTTATAACGCTGCCTCTTTAATTACGGCGCCAGAACATTAAGGATGACAACCGCGGCATTAAAGAACAAGGTAATGGAGCGAGGTGACTGGCAGGACCTCATTACCTGCATGGCAACACAAGGGACATTGATCACGGTCCTGCCGAGGGAGACTGTTCGGTCCACCCCTCACCGGCCCACCTTACGACCCTCCCGCCCACCTTCCCGCCCACCTTCCCTGCGCACGTTCTTCCCCGGATCAAGGCTTAAATTCAACCCTCGCCCAGCTGTCCACTTGAAGGTCGAGCAATCATATTAGTGGTTTAGCGTCTGCCTTCAAGAGCCACTGATGCAAACGATGGCTTTCCTCCCGGTATGATGCAAAGAATAAAGCGATCGCATTAACGTCCCCACAGTGAAGAACCTGAAAATAGTCATGGATTCCGCATTGTTTGTTTGTGTCACAGCTTTGTATCAGGTGAAAAAAATATCCCAGGAGCTACAGTGTGCGTGTGCGTGTGTGTGTGTGTGTGTGTGTGTGTGTGTGTGTGTGTGTGTGTGTAGCGACCCTGTGACTTTCCGCGTGAAACAGGAGTGATTCGTGAACCTACTTAGGCCGAGGAGAAACTATAATAAAAACTAATGAGGGGTCTGTCGCCTGATTGATCCACACATAAACCTGATAGTGTGTGTGTGTGTGTGTGTGTGTGTGTGTGTGTGTGATGGTAAATATTTACTACTCGGGGAGGGAGAGTCTATACAAGATGCGGGAAAGTAGGTTGGACAGTGTGAGTGGCGTGGGTTACGGGGCCAGGAAGGGACGGGGCGGGGCGGAGAGGGGCAGTATGGGGCGGAGAGGGGCAGTATGGGGCGGAGCGGGGCGGGAAGTGTGTCGTGCCGATAAGAGACAGCGAGCAAACACTATAAAAAAAATCCTGGCAGTCCATTACGAATTTATCTGAAAAATACCGATCACAAATATATACAGAGGAGGAGGAGGAGGAGGAAGAGAGGGAATGGGAAAAGGAAGAAGAGGATGACGTTGATGAAGAGAGAGAGAGAGAGAGAGAGAGAGAGAGAGAGAGAGAGAGAGAGAGAGAGAGAGAGAGAGAGAGAGAGAGAGAGAGAGAGAGAGAGAGAGAGAGAGAGAGAGAGAGAGAGAGAGAGAGAGAGAGAGAGAGAGAGAGAGAGAGAGAGAGTTAAACTTAAAAAACCACACATACATAACAACTGACTCGTTATAAAATTCTCACTTCCACATAAAACCAGACAATCCTCGGCACACGCACTCACACACACGCACTCACCCACACACACACAAAAAAAAAAACCACTCATATCAGTTTAGTTAAGCGGCAACGAAACGGAATTTTGAAAAGATCCCCTCGTAGGAAGCTTAACGAAGGGGCTCTAGCAATTAAAATAAAAATCTCTCTTCGATAGCGATTTTGCATTGATATATTCTGCCTCCTCCCATTTGTTCCCCGCCGCCGCTACCTGTTATGTTGCAATAAATCCAGTTTCCATTCCATAAACAAATGATACAGATTCACTTTGATGACGGAAAGTTAACCTTGCCTTTAGCCTCTGTGTGAGTTGGCGTCGAGTTACTTTGTTCTTGTCCCGCCTCGGAGTGCACGGAGCGAGTACGAAGCGCCTCAAAGGGATCGCTCCGGCAGACGTCTCGCTGCCGACAGGTCCGGCGATGGTGGTGGTGTTTACTACCCCTGCTCACACTGGTTTTATTATGCTTGTTATTATTCTCTTTCCTTTTCTTTTTTAATATTTAATTCTGCTTTCGACTCCCTCCATCATTCTCTCCCACCCTCGCCCGTCTCAATCCCTCTTTTTCCTTCCCTCCCTTACCCCCCACTCTCTCTTTTCCACTCGTTCTCTGTTTTCTTCCTCTCCTCCTTACTCCATTTTATCTTCCTTCTTAGGCTTGTTACTCCTGCTACTGTTGGTATTGTTATTGTTTGTGGTGGTATTGTTCCTGATGCTGCTGTTATTGCCACTTTTGTTGTTGTTATTGTTGCTGTTGTTGTTGGTCTTTTTGTTCTTGCTTCTGTTATTCGTAAGTGATGGAGTGTTGTCTTCTTCGTTGCTAATTGTTATATGCATTGCTGGTGATGTTGTTGTTGTTGTTGTTGTTTGCCTTTTTGTTCTTGCTTCTGTTATTCGTAAGTGATGGAGTGTTGTCGTCTTCGTTGCTAATTGTTATATGCATTGTTGGTGATGTTGTTGTTGTTGTTGTTGTTTGCCTTTTTGTTCTTGCTTCTGTTATTCGTAAGTGATGGAGTGTTGTCGTCTTCGTTGCTAATTGTTATATGCATTGCTGTTGTTGTTATTGTTGTTGTCACTTTTATTGTTGTAGTTGTTGATGGTGCTGGTGCTCTCGTTGCTCTTTATGCTGTTGCTTCTGCTGTAGTTTAAGTCATGAAGAGCTTGCCTTTTTCGTTGCTAACTACCACATTCACTGCTTTTCTTTTCATCCAACGACGCTGTTCATGCCATTACGTCGAGATCACCAGCCTTTCTGAACATAAGCGTGAAGGTGGTTGCCTGATGTAACCGATTCCTGCGGATTACCTCTACAAAGACCAAGAACACCCTATCATTCCTTTAATTTTAGCAGAAGAAAGCTCAAAACACAAGCATTCCTTCAATTCTAGCAGAAGGAAGCTCAAAACACTGTATCATTACTTCAAATTTAGCAGAAGAAAGCTCAAAACACTTTATTCATTCCTTCAATTTCTGCAGAAGATTAAATAGTTATCCTGCTGATTCTCCTGCCAACTCTTTCAAGGTCCAGGTTGGTTCTTTGCAATTTGAGTCCGTCAGCAGGAATTGAGGACCCAGAAGGCAACTTTCTTATTGGCGTTGACTGCGGGAGACAGCCGAACCCTGGACCACCTCCCCTGTACCCCCCCTCCCCTCCCCCGCTCCGTGCTCTGGCGCCTCACTGTGACCTTGACCTTTTGGGGAATCTCCGAAACTTCTTCGTTCTCGACTCTACCTATAATCAGTTCACTCACTTTCACTTACTTGATAATTTTGTTTTCAAGTGAATTGTCAGAAAGTACGCCACGACCTTTCCTCTCTTCCCTGGCAGGCATCCGGCGCTCCAGTTTTTTTCTTTCTTTTTTTTCTTTTTTTTTCTTTTTTGGATTGTTACGGCTCGTATAATCCAGTAACAATGGCTTCAGAAAGTTTTACCGAACTTCCTTCACTTCTCTTTCTTGTGTGTGTGTGTGTGTGTGTGTGTGTGTGTGTGTGTGTGTGTGTGTGTGTGAGTGTGAGGGTGGGGAGGGGGTGGGGGGGGGGTTTGGCTGAGTGTTTCAATGTAGTTCCCGCCATCAGCGAGCGCTCTATTAATACCAATCCATGTTCGTTTTTGTTGAATACCTTATTATCTGTGCGGCGACAAAAAAGGTGAAAAAAATTGCCTTTGTATGTTGTTATCCATCGATTTCCTATTTCGAGTTCACCCCAAAGCCTCATTTTTCTTTTAGCTGGGTTTTTTTTCTTTCTTACGCGATATTATGACCAAAAATTTTGAGATCACAGCCATCGGTATTGACGGGGGCGGACCAGGTAAAAATGTGTGGTTTATTTTCTTTGCGCGGCGCACGTTATGGTACGGATGGAATCATTTTTATCTTAATCACCCGCCGGCCGAGCACTCGCTGCGGGGGATCACACCCATTTTACTGCCATCAGGAAAAGTGGCTCCCGTGTGTGTGTGTGTGTGTGTGTGTGTGTGTGTGTGTGTGCCTGCCTGCGTGCTTGCGTGAGTGCCTGCTCGCGTGTCTGGAAACAAATACACACACACACACACACAATAAAAAATAAAAAATAAAAAAACTAACAAACAAACCGCTATGGTGTATAGGAGTCACTTTTGCGGAAAGGTAAAAAAAGCCACCTCGTCACAGCGCGGATCAAGGAAACCGACGAAGACAACACGAAGAACACTTTTATTCACTTTTGAAACACGTTTGCAACTTTCCCTCTAGCTGGCAAGGTTGTTACGGTTTTCTGATTTCAGAGTTAAACTTTTTTTTTTCTGAGAGCATACTCGCGCGCTCACACACACACACACACACACACACACACACACACACACACACACACACACTCTCTCTCTCTCTCTCACAAACAACCACACACACACACACACACACACACACACACACATACGGCATAGTCTTGGCTTCCTCAAACCCACCAATGAAACCCACAAAACTCAAGGCAGGGCAAGTTTTAAAGATTATTTGAAACACGAAGGACACAACATTTACAAGTTTAGATTATTCATAATTGTCAAGCCGAAAATACCGAGTCTAGAGGAAGAGACAGATGGGTGTCACAGAAGAGGAGGGTACACTAATCTGCAATGTACCGTTTACCTCACACCAAGCTGATCACACTAGGGTCGGTGTTATAAGACATTTTCGTTTTTCATATCAGCTATTTCTAAAGTCAGGTTCTAATGAGTGTTTCTTTAGGTTCACGGTACAGAAGAAGGGTCAAACTACCACCAGGGCCATAAAATTAATCCTGGAAATGCCCCAAACTCCTACGAAAGCCTTGTCTATTATATGAACTTGGGCAACGAAATGTTTAGTAATACTCCAACTAGAATTCGAACTCTAATATTTTACCTTGAATACGATACTAACTCCGTCCGATGCGATACTGTCCTCCGATCCTAACTTCTCGCCGATACTAACTTCATCAGGTTCTTCAGTGACATATCGAAGTGCACTCCATCCTTTGCTCTCTTCCCTGGCTTGCATCCGACGCACCAGTTTTGTTCTTTTTGTTACATATTTTTTTTTTACATTCCTGACTCGTACAATCCAGAAACAGTGGGACTTATGGGATTTCTCTACATACGCAGCGGAACGTTCAGGTCACTCCTAGGCAACAAAGTAACGGCCAGTACGATGTTAAAAAGGACTTACTCATTTTTGCACGGACTACTTTTGATCGACGTTACTTAGCGTGTTCGGGTATTTGAGGACCTTGAGCAAATCCCTCTGTTAAAGTTTTTTTTTTCCCAACGTAAAGTGGTTGAGTCGCTTTGAGTGGTTCTTCATAAAGCTGTGCACTCAACGAGGGACGAGGAGGAGGAGGGAAAAAACGAAATATGAAGGAGCGAAAGAAGAGGGATTAATCTTATCTATCTCTCTTCAACAATATGACAAAAGAGGAAACCAGGAAAGTATAAATAAATAAGTAGACTAAGAGGGCAAAACGGCTTCAGGAGGGAAATGGGTTTAAGAAGAAAGGAAGCAGGAGGAAGAGAAGGCGGAAAAGACGGACGAGCAATGTTGAAAGGAGGATCTAGAAAAGGAAAAGAATAAAAAGGAGTCAGGAGAAGAGGAAAAAAACAGAAAGCGAGAGTGAGGGAGGAGAAGGAAAAAAAGAGGAAAGGAAGGAGGGATTGAAACAGGGAAGGGGTAGAAAAAAATGATGAAGAGACGGAGGGGAGGAAGTTGACAGCAGAATAAAAAAAAAATAGGAAAGGAAAAGAAGATATAAAATTGAGTAAGGAGGAGAGGAAGAAAGCAGAGAACGAGTGGAAAAGAGAGAGAGAGGGGGGGGGGGGGGTAGGGAAGGGAAGGAAAAAAAAAGAGGCAAGGAGAGAGGGATTGAGACAGGCGAGGGTGGGAGAGAATGATGAAGGGAGTCGAAAGCAGAATAAAATACTAAAAAAGGAAAAGGTAGGGGAAAAAAAAACGATGAGAGGAAGAAAGCAGAGAGCAAGAGAGGGAAAGAGGGAGAGAGAGAGGGTGGGGGAGGAGGCATAAAAGAGGAAAGAAGGGAGGGATTGAGATAGGGTGAGAGAGTGGAAGAGAAAATTAAAGGGACAGAAAAATAAAACATGTGAAAGGGAAAAGGAAAAAGGATAAAAAAGGAACAAGGAGACGAGGAAATAGGCAGAGAACGAGAGGAAGGGGAAGAGAGAGGAGGAAAAAACAAGAGCAAAGGAGGGAGGGATTGAAACAAGGGAGGGTGGGAGAGAAAGATGGAGGGGTGAACTGACTGACAGACGGACGGAGGAAGGGAGCACAGGAGGGACGGAGGGTAAGAGGTGGGGAGAACCGTCACGAGTCCACAACCAACAATACAAATCCTGGGTAAACAAACTCCCTCGCCTACCAGCTTTAGGCGCGACAGGTTCAGTCCAGCAATTCACGGAGCCGAGGTGAGACCCGGGGCAAGGCAGGCAAGGGGTCGGGAGGAAGAGGAGGCGAGGCGACGGGGGTGGTGAATAGGCAAAAGAGAGGGCAACGAAGACTGAAAAAAAGGGGTCACTAGCCGCTGAGGGAGTGAGGGGAAGGGAGGGAAAGGAACGAGTAAGGCCGTGCAGGGAAAGATGGATGAGGGGAAAAAGAGGAAGAACAAAAGAAGAAGAAGGTGAAAGAGATGAAGACTGATGGGTGGAGGATGATGATAAGAGGGAGTGGAACAAAGAAGAGAGGCGGACGAAGAGTGAAGAGGCAGGGAAACAGGGAGGAGAGGAAAAAACTATGAACAAGAGGAGAACTGGGCGAGGGGGAGGGAGGAAGAAGACCGATGGAGGAAAAAACGGAAAAGTGAAAAGATAAGCGAAAGAAAGAAGAGGAGTGACAGCTGATGCACGGGTGAGGAGCTAGAGAGACAGGAGGACATATTGGAACAGAACTCATGATAAGGGAAGAGAGGGGTAGGCAGGGAAATTAGGGGAACCAGAGGGATGATGGCACCGATGGAAGGACCCGAAGAGGATGCAGGGAATAGGATGAACACGTGAAGGTAGGAGGTTGGAGAGAGGGAGAGGGAAGAAGCGGAGGCGGAATAGAGAGAGAGAGGTGATTAACAGAGCGAGTCAAGGCAAGATAGGATGGAAATGAGAGGAGTGGAGGAGATAATAGGGAAGCGAGGACAGGAGGAAGGAGGAAGAAAGGCTTTATAATTCAGAACCGCAGCTAAATCAGGGCAAGCCAATCTGGAGGGAAAGTGGTTAACAAGCGGGAGAGTCAAGCCGAATGGGATGGAGATGAGAAAACTAGAGGAGGAGAATAAGAAGGTAGAGAGGACGAAGGAGGAAACCAGAAAAAAAGACAAATAAAGGAGACAAAGAGGGTAGAGAAGGAAAATGGTTAACAAGGGAAAGACTCAAGCCGAATGGGATGGAGATGAGAAAACTAGAGGAGGAGAATAAGAAGGTAGAGAGGACGAAGGAGGAAACCAGAAAAAAGACAAATAAAGAAGGAGACAAAGAGGGTAGAGAAGGAAAATGGTTAACAAGGGAAAGACTCAAGCCGAATGGGATGGAGATGAGAAAACTAGAGGAGAAGAATAAGAAAGTAGAGAGAGAGAGAGAGAGAGAGAGAGAGAGAGAGAGAGAGAGAGAGAGAGAGATAAGGAAGGAGACTAAGGTGGTAAACGTCTTTAAAAGAGAAATGTTCTGTTTTTCTCGCTCCATCAAAACTTAATTAAGAATCCTCCTCCTTCTCTTCCTCCTACTCGTTTCGACTCCTCTTATTCTCCTCCTTATCATCCCTAAAGTTAACCATTCTCCTCCTTCTCTTCCTACTACTCGTTTCGATTCCTCTTATTCTCCTCCTTATCATCCTTAAACTATTATTATTATACCAACAAACAATTAAAACAAATACCTAGCAACACTTGAGGAAGAGAGTAAGGAAGTACAGAGGACAAGAAAATGAAGAAAAGCAATCATATTTCAACCCCACAGCCATAAAACGCACTAAGTAATCGAACGGGTATATACGTAAGAGACTGCTGGAACAAACCTCTAGCGACAAGGACACTGAAAGGAGAGAGGCGGGTGAGGTGTGCGAAGGCTGGGCTAAAGGTCGAAGGGTCGGTCACCTGGCGCGTGGCTAGACGGCGGGGGACGCGGCGCATGTAGGAGAGGCGGCAAATATCCTTGATTTCATTATTGTTTTTTTTTTTTTTCAGGGAGAGCTTAACAAGAGGAGGGAGTGGCGGTGTGGGCTGTATGAGCTCCGGTGTTAGTAAGGGTGGAAGAGGAGGAGGAGGAGGAGGAGGAGGAGGAGGAAGAAGAGGACGACGAGGAGGACGAGGAGAACGATGCTGATGATGAGGAGGAAAATGACCAGTAGAAGACGTAAGAAAAAAAAGTCACATTCCAATAACTAAAAAAACACGTAAAAAGCAAAATCAGACAATTAGCAAATTAAGTAATTGAAAAAAAGTCACACAAAAAAAATACTGCATAGTCTGGCAACAGGAAATATTATGCAGGAAACGAAAAAAAACACACACATAAGGCCAAGCTGATATATTTGCCACGACAATTATCTTTCACTCAACAAAACTCCATCATGATCGAATTAAGTAATGCATAAGATAAAACTAACACAACATTGTATACTATAACCTTGGCGCCCTCCTTCCTCCCAAGACACCTCTCCACCCGAAATTGACCTCTTTTTTAGCTACACTTTATTTTTTACTTTTGTGGGAGCGGGCTTTTATTTTTGTACCCTTTTTGTTGCCCTTGAGCCGTATCCTTTGATGTAAAGAAAAAAATCATCTATCACACCTTTTGTATTCCCTTCGTCTCTCCTTCAGTCTTCTGTTTTCCTTTTCTTTGTTCGTCCCTTCCTTCTGTCCTTCCTAAACTTTCTTCTTCATTTCCTAAGTATCCTCCTCCTTTGCATCCCCCTTTTCCTCCTCCTCATTATTATTACACAAAACAGAAACTGAAATAAATAATACAACCCACGTCACTATAATCCGTTAAGTGATAAATTAAACTTCATTACCCCGAGTAGTCTTTGGGTTGTATTATAAGACATTTCGCGGCCCAAGAACACCTATTTGACAAGGCTTTCGTGGGGGTTGTGGGCATTTCCAGGGGTAGTTTTATGACCCTGGTGGTAGTGTGACCCTTCTTCTGTACCGAGAACCTCAAGAAACACCCATTAGAACCCGACCTTTAGAAGTAGCTGATGTGAGAAGGGAACGTGTCTTTTAATACCGACCTTTGTGTCCAATACGGCAACACGTCAACAGGTAAGCCATGCACAGGTGTATCGCTCGTCTTCTAATTACCAGCCTTTGACACACTACCTGGGAAACGTAACAACGGCGGCAAGACAGACAAACAGACCCAGAGAGACGGCCTGTATTGGTGAACTGGCAAACACACACACACACACACACACACACACACACACAGGATGAACCTTCAACTTTCAATTAAAGTCCACTGCATAAAAAAGGTTCCAAAGTGATTAAACTAACAAATTAAATCCATGTAATAAAAGTGTGTATCGGATGCCTCTCGGAGCACTTCATTATTATTATTATTATTATTATTATTATTATTATTATTATTATTATTATTATTATTATTATTATTATTATTATCAAGGTCATCAGCATTTACAGCGACATTTTCTAAAGTTTTTTCCAGTCGCTTCAATTATTATCTCCATACATGCATTTATCTGTCTTCCTTTCCCTTTAAAAACTTGATCTTTAAACTTTAGAAAAACAGATGCGGAGAAACTTTTCTTATTTAGCTTCTCGTTCCTTCTTGTTTTTCCTTCTTCCTCTCCACCTCAAGTTAAGTAGCCTCCTCCTCTTCCTCCTCCTCCTCCTTCATTGGATTTGTCTTTTCCTCTCCTTTTCCACCTGTTTTTTCCTTCTTCCCCTCCATCACAAGTTAAGTAGCCTTCTCCTCTTCCTCCTCCTCCTTCATTGCTTTTGTCTTCTTCTCTCCTTTTCCTCCTTTTCTCTGTTACTCTTTTCACATTTTCTGCTTTTTTCGTCTTCGTCGTGATCGCTTTCCTCTTCTTCTTTTTTTCTTTTTCTTTTACTTTTTTTTCTTTTCTTCTTCTTCTTCTTCTCCTCCTCCTCCAGCTCCTCTTCCTCCTCTTCCTCAGTCTCTCTCGCATCTCCAGGTTGCCTCTACGTTCCCAGTGTGTGTGTAGGGACGTGAGTGTGTACGTGTATGTGTGTATGTGAACGTGCGTGTCCTATGTACGTGGAATGCTGGCTGGTCTGCGCGTACGTACATTATGGTGCGGAAAGAACGACAGTGTGCAACTTTGACCGTTAAGCCTGAGTGATTAAGGATTATTTTCGCTTTTGTGGTAATTTCGGGGCCTGTTTAAAGCTCCCGAAGTTAGCCTAAAAACAGTTTAATTTTTACACCTGCCCATTAGCGGAAGCGCCGAATTGTAGGTGTGAAGTCCCTCCCCCCCCCCCGTGTGTGTGTGTGTGTGTGTGTGTGTGTGTGTGTGTGTGTATTTTTTTCTTCTTTTGCATTTGCGTGTACAGACTATTTAAACAAGACTAACACGACCCACAAGAAGAAGAAGAAGAAGAAAAAGAAGAAGAAGAAGAAGAAGAAGAAGAAGAAGAAGAAGAAGAAGAAGAAGAAGAAGAAGAAGAAGAAGAAGAAGAAGAAGAAGAAGAAGAAGAAGAAGAAGAAGAAGAAGAAGAAGAAGAAGAAGAAGAGGAAGAAGAAGAACAACAACAACAACAACAACAACAACAGGATGACATCACAGGACAACCGAGAAGGATAACCTGAGGAGAGAAAGAAAGAAAGAAAGGAAGAGGAGGGAAGAACACGTGAGGTCGATGGAAAATGAATAAGAGAAGAGAGGAGATAGGAGGGAAGGACCACGAGAGGGTGCAAAGAAAGAAGGAAGGAAATAAAGAATGAAGTTTAGGGAGGACGAAAGAAAGGGACGAAGAAAGGAGAAATAAGAAGAAAGGACTGAACGAGAGGAGAAGAGAATGCAAGAGGCTGAAAAAAATGATGCAAGGAAGGAGGGCGAGAAGGAACAAGTACACAATGTTAAATGAATAAATTAAGGAAGGATGAAAGAAAGAAAGAAAGAAAGAAAGGAAGGAAGGAAGGAAGGAAGGAATGATGGAAGGAAGGAAGGAAGGAAGGAAAGAAAGACGGGAAGAAGAAAGGAAGAAAGAACGGACGGAAGGAAGGAAAGAAAGAAAGACGGAAAGAAGAAAGGAAGAAAGAACGGACGGAAGGAAGGAAGGAAGGAAGGAAAGGAGGAAGGAAGAAAGTAAAGAAGAGACAGAAAGGATGGAAGGAAGGAAAATACAACGGAAAGCGAGGAAACAGAAACAAAGGAAGAAAAACAGGAGGAGGATGGGATAAGAAAGAAAATAAACAATAGCAGACAAGGAATGCGGAGAGCGGAAGAAGAGAAAAAGAAAACAAAGGAGGAAGTAAGAGGGAAGGAATGCCAGAGGGGAAAGGAAGGGGAAGGAGGAGGAGGAGCAAGCAAGCAAGCGAGCGAACGAGAACGAGGGAGGGAAGGAAACGTTCATGTCCTCGCCGCTTGTTGTTGCGAACAGTGGCGGTGTTTGTGTTGCTATGAATACAGAAAGTTAGTGCGTCGTTGCGTGGAAGTGCCTCTCCCTGCAGGTGGAAGCGGCCATAAGCTTGATTGTCCCTGCAGCCGTGCCTCACATGGCGTCCACGAGCCGCCCACCGCCGCCCGAGGACCTGGTCTGATGGGGCGCTGTCGAGGCAGACCGCAAGAGCCGTTCCTGACCTGCCTCTCTCCCTCCCTGCATGCCTGTCTCTGCCTGTTTGTTTCGTTCTCTCTCTCTTTGTCTTTGCGTATTCGGTTTGACCCAGCTTCCATTTTCTTTTTATTGTTTTTTGTTACTCTTCTTTATTCACTATATTCTTCTCCTTGATATTTTTGTTCTTGTTCTGGTTCTCGTTTTCTTCTTCTTCTTCTTCTTCTTCTTCTTCTTCTTCTTCTTCTTCTTCTTCTTCTTCTTCTTCTTCTTCTTCTTCTGTTTCTGCTGTTGCCGCTTCCTCTATTTTCTTTCCTCACTTCTTCCTGTTGCTCCTTCACCTCTTTTCAACTGCACAAACTCTTATTGCTTTCTTTGCCCTCTCGCCCTCCTCTCCTTTCTTCTCCTCACTTCTTATTTCTTGCACGTCTTACCCTTTTATCTTCACATTTAAAAAGACACCAAGATCAAATAAATGCTTGGGACAAATAGACTTCAGGGGAGGATTCATACCACGAGATCTTTGTTTATTAATATAGAAAATGGATGAAAATAGGTAAAAAAAAAATCATGAACTTCGAGATATATAAACGTGAGGACAAACGGAGGAAAAAAAATGAAGCCAAACACGAAGAGAGGGTAAGGAACAAGCAAGCACACACACACACACACACACACACACACACACACACACACACACACACACACACACACACACACACACACACACACACATTTAAAACCTACTACATTGGACGTATCATAATTCTCACACTACGATAAAACATCTCGGTATCATCCACTCAAGGCTAACGAAGAGTAATAAGGAACAAAAAAAACACATACACAAACACACACACACACACACACACACACACTCATAGTCTACCACTGAATCCACACAACTCTAATTCTTCGATAAAAAACTTCAGTAATGTCCATGCAAGACTAACGAAGGAGTGACTTTCTCTCTCTCTCTCCTCTGGCTCTGCCCCTCGATGCCTCTCAGCCCCCGGTCCCGGAATACTAATTTAGAGCCCGCGGCCACACAAAACATTGGGCGGGTGAGCGTGAGTGCCGTCCCCCGTCGATCACTCCCGCACACAAAAACAAAATTGGCTCTTGCTTTTTTGCCGGAATACTTTCTACACCAAACTTTCTGCAGCGGCATTTAACCGAGTTCTTTTTTTTTCCATAAACGAGTATTTTACAACACTCCGAGCCCCGACTCCATTTGTGAAGGTGTAAAAATAAGATAAAAGTTTGCTTGCAGTGGACCGCATAAACTAGGCACCACGGGCACCTCCGGACAAAGGGCGAGGAGGAGAGCACAAAACCCAACATTACAGACGCAGGTGAGTAAAAACGAAAAAAGAAAATGACGTAAATTAAGGGGTGAGAAAGAGACCGCGGAGCCAGCATTACAACGATATCAGAGGAAAAAAACAATGATACAAGGGGTGAAGAGGAGAGAGTAGAGTTAATATATCAGACGCAGGTGAACAGAAATAAAATGAATAAAGAAAATGACGCAGAGGGTGAAGAGGAGAGCGCAAAACCCAACATTACAAACGCAGGTGAGTAAAAACAAGTAGAAGAAAGGAAATGGCAAGGGATAAAAAGGAGAGCACAAAGCCAACTTTACAGACGCAGATCAGAAAAAAATATAAAAAGAAAATAATACAAGGGGTTAAGTGTAGGGCGCAGAGCCAACATTACCGACACAGGTGAGTAAAAACGAAAAGAAGAAAGGAAATGGCAAGGGATAAAAAGGAGAGCACAGAACCAACATTACAGACGCAGATCAGAAAAAAATATAAAAAGACAATAATACAAGGGGTTAGGTGTGGCGCGCAGAGCCAACATTACAGACACATGAAATAAATGAAAAATGACGCATAGGTATGAAGAGGAGAGCGCAGACCCAACATTACAGAGACAGATGAAAAAAAAGGAAAATAACGATAGATACAACGACGGCGACGACAGTTACAGCGAAGACGAGGAAGGCTATGATGATGATGATGATGATGATGATGAAGATGATGATGAAGATGAAGATGCCCAACTAACTTCCCTATAATGATGATGATGATGATGATGACGATTAAATAACTTCCCTGATACAAAAAAAAGAGGAAGAAAAAGAAAATAAAGATAGATACGAAAATGACGATGGCGACGATGATGAAGATAGTTAAATAATTATCCTACTACACCACACCACACACCACACAAGCAGACATAGATCCACGACGTACCAACACCAGATCCCTATCAAGGCTCACGTGCTATTGGGAAAACTGAGAACCGTGCCAGTTAATGTAGGAAAAGAGAGTGGGTGGTGTGTCCTCAAACCGTACTCTGCAGAAGAAAAAAAAAGTTAAAGATTTCCTCCTGGAGTTCTAAGACACACGATAAGACTTCCTTCTCTGCATCTTACCGCAGTACGTATATACAATGATTTAATTCATGGCCGTCGTTGCGAGAGGGGAGGGGGTGAGTTTCCTGGAGTGGAGAGTTCCCATAAAATAAACCTAAGCAGCGGGAGACTAAAATGATTAAATATTCAAGCCGGACAGGGGTTATTAACTGCACATAAAGTAATAAAAAATGCAAAACGAGATTATATAGAGACAGACAGAAAACAGATTAATGTGAGGGAATAATAATAAAAAAAATTGAAGGATAGGGATTAACCATGCAGGCCAGACAGCATTAGACATTAAATAGAGAAAACAAATGAAAGGCGAGATTATATAAAGACAGCAAGGTAACAATAAAGGTAAAAAATAATTACAAAAAAAGACAAATGATAGGGATTCAACATTCAGGCCAGACAGCACTAAAATAACAAATGCAAAGCGAAATTATAAAGAGACAAGAAGACGAGAAATTAAAGTAAGCAAATAACAACAAAATAAACAAAAGGGATGAAATATAGAGAAAGAAATGAGGTTGCTTCAGGGACAGAGACAATAACAATAACAATAAAAAAATGAAAAGTGATCAGCGAAATACGAAGGAAAGGACAATTAATTACCGGGTTACAAAAGTGGAGGAAAGGAAATGAAGTTGATCACGTGATTCTTAGTACGAAATTACCTTACTGAGTTACCCCCGCCCCCTTCCGCCCCCTGTTGTTGTTGTTGTTGTTGTTGTTGTTGTTTGTGAGTATTGTTTTAGCTCTTTGTAATTGAAGTTTGTTTGGTGTTTGTTTCTTGAGTGTGCGAGTTCTGTTTTGTTTGGTCTGTTTGTGAAGAATGTTTGTGAGGTGTTTGTGTTTGTTTGATGTTATTATTTTTTTGTCTGTTTGTGATTGCTGACTTCGTGGGGCGTACGTTTGTTTGCTGTGTGTGAGATGTGTTGGCCGTATTTGTGACTAAGTCGTTTGTTTACTGTTTGTGAGGTTTCTCGACTCTGTTTGCAAGACGTTTCATTGTTTCCAGTTTACAACGTCTGAGGCCCTGAATGCGTGTAGATTTGACCGCTTCACAAATCCTTACCACACTGAACGGCAAATACCAGTAACAAAACCGAAAAACTCTACGCCAAGGAGAAAATTTATGATCCTATGTACTGCTCCCCTTCCCCCTCAAGAACAGATATTTAGAATAGACAACCTTCAAAAATCCTTCCAGTAATGAACGGCAAACGTCAGTAACAAACCCCCAAAACTGTACGCCAAGGATAAATTTTCTGACGCTATGCACTGCTCCCCTTCCCACTCCCCTTACGCCCCAAGAATAAATATTTAGAATAGACAACCTTCAAAAATCCTTACAATAATGAACGTAAAAAATCAGTAACAAAAACCCAAAACTGTACGCCAAGGAGAGATTTTTTCTGACCCTATGCACTGATCCCCTTCCCCCTCACCATACCCCCTCAAGAACAGATATTTAGAATAGACAACCTTCAAAAATACTTACAATAATGAACGTAAAAAATCAGTAACAAAAACCCAAAACTGTACGCCAAGGAGAGATTTTTCTGACCCTATGCACTGATCCCCTTCCCCCTCACCATACCCCCTCAAGAACAGATATTTAGAATAGACAACCTTCAAAAATCCTTACAATAATGAACGGCAAACATCAGCAACAAAAACTCAAAACTGTACGCAAAGGAGAGATTTTCTGACCCTATGCACTGAGCCCCTTCCCTCTACCCCTCTTAACGGCCTTACCCCCACCCCCCATTCCCCAAACCCCCCAGACAGTGAGACCTGATGCTCCTGCCCTTCTCACAGTTCCCAAAGCTTTTACAACTTTTGGGCTCAAGAACTCTCGGACTGCTCAGCATGAATAATTCCAAACCTACGAGGCAGAACATTCCACTGGCGTACTTACCGCAACTATTGGGGCGGCTGGACCTCTGGCAGCCCTCTTGGAGCGCCGTGACCTGTGGAAGAGACCGCGGTGAGAGGCGACGTGGTGGGGGAGGCGAGGGAGGAGGAGAGGAGAAGAGATGGCGAAAGAAGGGAGAAAAACACAAGAGAGAGGGAAAGACCAGTGAGTTGGGGAGGCGAGGGAGAAGAGGGAAAAGAAGAGGAAAGGAGAAGAGAGGACAGAAGAAGAGAGAAGAACAAAGGAGAGAAGGAGAGAGAAGTAAGAAGCGATGTGATGGTGGGGCGGAAGAGAGAGAAGAAGGAAGAGAAGAAGAGAGAGGACGAGAGAGAATTGGATAAGAGAGGAGAACACAGAAGACGAGAAGAGATCAGAGCAAAGCAGAGGAATTGAAAAGAGAAGAGAGAAAAGGCCACGAGGCGATAGAAGACGACAGAGTGGGGAAAACAAGGGAAATAAGGGCAGCGAAAAAGTCAAGCCGAACAAAAAATCCAAGAAAGGAGAGAAGAAGAAAGAGGAAGTGAGGAGAAAATTGGATGAGGACTAAAACAAGGACGAGGACAGAATATGAGGAGCTGTAAAAGAACGAAGGAAGGAGGGAGAGCGGGAGGAAGGCGTTGAGAGGGAGGCGGAAAGGGAGAAAAAAAAAGGGAAAAATAAGGAGAACGAATATTAGGAGAAAGAGCAGGAGAGAAAGAACGGAGGAAGGCGGGAGAACGGGAGGAAGGCGTTGAGAGGGAAGCGGAAAGGGTGAGAAAAATAAAAAAAGAGAATTAATAAGGAGAGCGAATAATAGGAGAAAGAGCAGGAGAGAAACGAGTAGGAAGGGAAAAAGCAGGAAATTTACTGGGAGAATGCACGAACATAAAAAAAATTATTGGAGGAAGGAGTGCGACGAGAAAACAGCAAAAAAGCAAAGAATAAGTACGTGGAGAGCGCCAGAAAAAAATTAAAAAAAAGAAAGGAAGGAGGTGAAGGAGAAACACCGAAAAAAAGCAGAAAAATTTTTGAAATCTCCTTGGACGAAAACACTAAAGGAGGAAGAAAGAAAAGAGAAGAGCAATAGATGTAGGAGGAAAAGGAGAAGAAAGAAAAGGAAAAGGAGAAAAAGGACAAAGAAGCAGAAAGGGGAATAAGAATAGTAGGAAGAAAGACAGACGTAGGAGGAAAAGGAGAAGGAGAAGGAGAAAGAGGAGCAGAAAAAAAGAAGGAAAAAAACAGAAACTGAGAGGAAAAAACACTAAGAAAAGAAAAAAAGGAAAACAAGAGCGAAAACCGAAGGAGGAAAAGGAGGAAGAGAAGGAGAAAGAGGAGCTGAAAAAGGAGGAAAAAAACAGAAACCGAGAAGAAAAAAACACTAAGGAAAGAAAAAAGGAAAAGAGAAGAAGGAAAAGAGGAAAAGGAGGAGGGGAAGAGGAGAAGGAGGAAAAGGAGAAGGAGAAAGAAGCAGAGAGTGGGAAGATGCAGGAGCCGGCGAGAGGGCGAGAATGGCACCACTGAAAACAGGAAGAGGGAGTATGGAGGTCCCGGGCGAAGGCGGAGGCGGGAGCGGGGGCGAGAGTGGAGTGCTGAGGGCCGGCGAGTCAGGATATTAGAGTCTCCGTCCCGCTCTCACCTGCCCTTACCTGCACTCCTCACCTGGCCTCTTCACCTGTATAGTCCAGCGCCTCGTCGAGTGTTGAGTCTGCAAGGACGCGCCGATTGCATGTTTTCCTTTAGGCGATGTTGTTGTTGTTGTTGCCGTTGTTGTTCTTTTTGTTGTGGTTGTCGTTCTTCTTCTTCTTTTTCTTCTTCTTCTTCTTCTTCTTCATCTTCATCTTCATCTTGCCGTTGTTGTTGTTGTTGTTGTTGTTGTTGTTGTTGTTGTTGTTGTTGTTGTTGTTGTTGGTTGTGATGGTGGTGGTAGTGGTGGTGATACTGTTGTTGCTATTTTGTTAAGATTGATGTTGCTTTTTTTTTGTTTTTCGTAGCGATGCTTTCAGGTATACGAGACAAAATGCGAAAATAGGAAAAAATAATATTAAACATTCTTAGTTGAAAACGAGCCGAGACGAAGCCATCGGACCGGCACCCACTTCCCCGAACCACCCACGCGAATCCAAGCGAAGGAATTCTAAGAGACGGCGATCACGAGAAATAAGTGAAAAAAAAATAAAGGAGATTGCAAGAAAAGAGGAACGAAAGGGGACAAAATGTACATTGAATCATTAATGTAGGATTTATAGAAACATTTAAGATATCGAACTGAAGTACAGAATAAAATAACAACTCACTAACACACGCACACACACACACACACACACGCACACACGCACACGCACACGCACCCACACACCCACACCAGGCTGTCTAGGTTAAGTGCCTGTATGAGCCACTCCCGCCTGAAACGCAAACATTGCCGACAACAAAAGAGGAATATGATTATGCCAGTCTCTTAAGCCACGGTCTTTCGGCGCGTTTTCACTCTGTAGTCACGTCACGCAATCCTTCTCTTGCCTCTTCCCGACAGTTACTTCACAATAAATTCCTTATATCTTCTAATTATCGCTCTATATTTTTCCGAATCACGGCAAATTCCATCGTCTGTACCCAGTGCAGACGATGAAAACCAGGACCGAAGCTAAACTTGAGGGATTCAAGGACGGACACACACACACACACACACACACACACACACACACACACACACACACACACTAACACTAACACTAACACTAGTTTAAACAAAATAAACCTTGAATTCTATCATTTCCCTGTTTACTCACAAACGACTAAATTTATGTGTTCGTGTCATTTAAAGAATTATGAAAACGTGCGGAGAGGTAATCTGTTTTCTTTATATTCTCTATAAATTTTCAGCTAAACTATTCACCTTCACCTGCACGGGAGAATGAGCTGCGAATTACACTTTTTCACCGGCTTCCACCTGTCGACACGCTCAGGTGCTCGCCCGCGCCATTACGGCCACGCTAACATTAGTTGTGACTAATTTGAGGGAGCGACCACCACAGGTGAGGCTCAGGACAAAGAAAACAACGCGTAAATTATTCAGAAGGAGGAAAGAAAATATTTTCCTTTAAAATAGATGGAACAATTGAATTTCACTCCGGCGATAAGTTTTCTCGGTGAATATTTAATGTAAAACTGCAGGTGGACGACTCAGATTCAAAATATAATACATTTTCAAATATAATTTAGTAATACACTGCATAAAAATTCTACAACTAAGGAGATATATATTGCTGAAACGTTTCTTCTTCCTGCATTTATTTGTAGAAAAATAAATAAGCCGCATGATTAAATATGCCAAAATTACCGCAGAAATAAAATAATCTACGTCTTCTGTTAGCCAAAGTCCATTAGCGCCTCTCTCTGGACCACAGGATTATGAAAACCTTTATTTGTAAGTGCTGGTGCAAAATACATCATCGTGTGGTGCAGTGTAATGTCTGGCTAGCATTTTTGTCCGTGTCAAAACCTACAGCACTGGCAGGAGGGGCAACTCCCCCCGACGCATGCTTCGCCTCACCCGTAGACTTTTAAAGATTTTTTTTTTCCAAACCAGTGTAAAACAAAGAAAAAAAAAGCTCACTATATGCATTTCCATAAGATGATAGAAAGTCCTACTACACATGATAAATACAATATCACACATTATCCACCGTTTCAGAAATGACAAATATTGCAACTCTTCTACTTGTACATTTTTGGGGGGAAGGTGGGAAAGTGTTAAGTAGGTGCTGACCATTCCATGAATTAGCGCGCGAAGCCTTGCAGCACCTCGCCCGTATTCAGAGCCGCGCGCAACGGGAACACATTGGGGGGCAAAGAATCCCAAGAATAATACATCCCCGAGACCACCGTCATTACGCGGCCCATTCATCATCCCGTCGCCTGTTTGTTCCTCCTCCACCACAACCACCCGCCCACCCTCACCCGCCACCACCATCACCGCCTCTTCCTCCATTTAAGGTCGATACACGTGAGAAAGGTCTTATTATCCCCGCATCACACGCCGGAGTAATGTGGAGCGAGGTTCGGTGTGTGAGTAAAGCTATCGACACTCCACCCAATGATACTCTGTTGCGCCTTTTGTGTGTGTGTGCGTGTGCGTGTGCGTGTGTGTGTGTGTGTGTGTGTGTGTGTGTATTTGTTTGTTTGTTTATTTCATTGCATTCTATCAGTTAAGTCAATTTCACTCACGACAATGGACTGACTGGGTTTGACATGACGGCCACAGGGGAAACGTTCCATTGACATGATGATAATTTTCCGCGCCGCCCGTCAGGCATCAACGCGTCCGTGCGGATAAACAACAGCAAACACCATCAAAACATCACAATCACTAGCAACAACATCATTGCTCTCTAACCGCTAACAATCACTCTGCTCTATTTAGGACCAGTAAGTAGCGGGCTTTTTTTCATTTTTTTTTTACGCCCTTGCACTGTCTCCTCTGCTGTAAAAAAAATCACGAGTATCAATCACCTTAATCACTCTCAAAGGGATTAACAGTTCATCTTCAACGCTTATTCTCATTATAACACCATCAACACAGCGATAACTACTCTGTCACACCTCCAATACACCCCCACCAAAACCCTCATTACTAACAACAATGAAACATCACTACTTACACTTATTATACAGCTTACTACCTCGTTTCCTACCATCTTAACCTCTTCGGCGGGACTTGGCTGTTTCCTGGAGGCTGGTCATAAGGGGAAATGTTGTTCTAATGGTAGATTTCCGAGAGGTGTGTGTTGTTCAGCGCAAGGAGGTTCCAAAGTGACTGCTGTAATGGGTGATAACAGCGCCGTCAAGAACAAAGACATTCAGGGGAGAAATTCTTGCGCCGTTAGCCGTTGCCTCCTCTTACACGTATGAAAGCCGGCAGCGTTAAAAGTCGAAACAGTGAACACATTTTGTCGTTCAGGGAGTCTTAGAGGTCCCTTAGACACGACCTTGCGTTTAGTTTATTAAGAGAATATACTTTTCCACGAATCACTAAAAAGGGTTTTGTGTATCCTTCTACTTCACCTTTATCGCTAGAGATCACAGAATAAACAAACACACAAAAAATTGGTATTCATTCACTGTTCCGAGTTTAAGAGACGGTTGAGTTTCATAATTTTAAAAGAATGAAAGGAATATACAAAATTATCTCTTCTGAATGTCTTTTTCTTGTCATTGTATAAGTACCAGCAATTAGTTAAGTCCTAGTTCAACTGCCACATATTACATGACACAAGTGAGTCTCCCAAAGGCGGCACATCCTCAGCGCTTCTCTGCACAACCAGAAACCATGAACCAGTCCTTCTGAAACCGGCTGAAGTGGGAGACAACGAGCCACTTCCTAAACCCTCCTTCCCAGCGCTTCCTCTGTCGCCTCCTCCAGCCACCCTTGAGAGAGAGCGAGAGCCACTTCCCTCAACATGCACCGTCGTTTAATGTGCGCCCAGTATTCTCCGGCCGACGCTAACGCCGTAAAAATGACCCTTGAAACCATCTCCCTCTGGTGGTGGCGTTATGCGGTACTCGGCCTCACTTTACTGCCTCTCGTGTCCAGCATTTTAAGTCGGCCCTCGTGAAGAACACTTACGCCTAACCCTTATCGTTCGTCTGTCATCTCCTGCCGCCAACCGAAGAACGCTAAGGCTCTTATTTCATGCACACACCTCGATTTTTCCTATTTAAGCGCGAGGAATTCATATATTTCACCCGTGCTTCGGTTTTCTTTTATTTTACTCCCGCTGAATTAAATGCTACTTTACCGGCACGGACCGTTGGTTTTGATATTCCTCTAATTTACCATTTTGCTCACGTTTACGCAACCACTTCCACTACCGCGGCGACCCTTTCTAATGCTTGCCGCGTGCAGTGACCGCGATCCATCAGTGACTCGAGACTCCACAAAGCAAAACACTAAATCGGCTCCAACTGCGCGCATTTCAAGACGTAAATGCCACAAGGGTCTCGTTGACCTCTTTACGTCTGCTCTTATCTCTTGGGCGAAGGATTTACATCAGTATATGGAGCAGAGTCTTGCGGGGAAACACAATACCGCTGCTTAAAGAAGACAGATCATCTGCAGCAGCATCCCCTCGCTGCTAAGTAATGGTGTGGAGGGAACAATGAGAAGCTAACTCTCCAGCAAAGGACTGAAAACACTATACATCACCACGTCCTGCAGTAAAGGCCAGTAAGGTAACTAAGTTAGAAGAATAACCGGGATCAGCATCTTCTTTATACCTAATTTATTACGTAGGCGCAGATACGAGGAACCATCGCCGTACCGAGTTGCTAAGGTCGGGAAATACTTCACACTGCTGAGTGTGTGAGTGTTTCACAAGATCGTGCTCGAGTCAGTTTGCATTGTTCACTGCGTCAAAACAATTCTACGACCAACACGAGTATTCGTAACGAATTTTTATCACCGCTTTCTTGTGCAACGCTCCGGGACGCCGATGTTTAATGCTGCAAATCCCTTCCCGCCGCACGGATGTACGCATTTGTTTCCTCCACCGAGATTATTTCATGTTCGGCACAACAAACTCCACATGGCATTCTAATATATATATATATATATATATATATATATATATATATATATATATATATATATATATATATATATATATATATATATATATATATATATATATATATATATATATATATATATATATATATATATATATATATATATATATATATATATATATATATATATATATATATATATATATATATATATATATATATATATATATATATATATATATATATATATATATATATATATATATATATATATATATATATATATATATATATATATATATATATATATTTCGATATTTATATTAGACAATGAAATGACGTGGGATGAAGAATGTGTGTTAAAATGTTAACTGAAAATGCTCTTCCTTCCAGCTTCTTGACAGTCTCCTGAAGCCTTCTTTGTCAATGTTTCCATATATATAGTCTTAGTTGTCAATCTCCATAGTTGTCCTTCTTTATGTTTCTTTCTCACAGATTCTGTCCATCATCATCATTCTGTGTTTTCATTCTGACGAGCGGTATCATCCCCTGATCTTCATCACTTTTTACGACATATTTCATAACTTCAGCTTGAGCCTTACATATATATGAAATGACGAAAAGAGACATCAGTTGCACCAGGATATATCATTCGGATTATGATATGGGAAAAACGATTATATTCATAGGATTGAGTGCGTCACAACTTTGGCTTAACGAGACACAGAGGATGAGAGACAGAAAAGAGTAGATGTCAGACAGAGATCAGAGGTGAAATTACGGAAAAAGACAACAAAACGATGCAACATTATTAGTTTGAGAGAGAGAGAGAGAGAGAGAGAGAGAGAGAGAGAGAGAGAGAGAGAGAGAGAGAGAGAGAGAGAGAGAGAGAGAGAGAGAGAGAGAGAGAGAGAGAGAGAGAGAAACAGACAGACAGACAGACAGACAGACAGACAGACAGAAGCCAAGGCAACCATAAACAGAATGACACAGCAAGACAAAATAGAAAAAGTGACGGATTAAATAATGTTGTTGAAGGAAACGAGCTTTTGTCTTCCAACTTTTTTATACAGCTGCAGCTCATCGCAATACCTGTGAGTAATACACCTGTTTGCCCGGCTGCCCTGCTTTCATTCATATGCACTATCATGACGCAAGTCTTACTAATGTATGAAAATGGTTTAGCGGTCGCGCATATACACAGAGTTACATACACACACACACACACACACACACACACACACACACACACACAGTTACACGCACACAATCACATTTACGCGCACACACAATCACAGTTACACACACACACACACACACACACACACACACACACACACACACACACACACAATCACAGTTATACACCCACCCACCCACACACAAACACACACACAAACACACACACACACACACACACACACACACACACACAATGACAGATACACACACCCATTCACCCCCCCCCCCCACACACACACACACTCCCCCCCTACCCCCCCACACGGGCTCATCACATCGTCATTAACAGGTATATTTGATGATCCACACGAGCTACTTCGCGTGATGGGTAACTTATAGCTGTTGTCATCTTCATCGATCTAAATCTCCTCGAGGAAGTAAGTCCTCCCAAACTTCTGGTGGCACTTCCAATATACATATATTTTCCTACACAAGATTGCAGAGATTGTGAAGCCGACGGAAAGGTGGGAGGCATAGGAATGAGAGGAAAGGGAAGGAAGGAAAGGGGAAAGGTGGAGGCACAGAAGGCAAAGTGCGAAAGAAGGAAGGAGGCATAGGAAAAAGAGGAAAGAGAGAAAGGAGGAGGCAGAGAAGGCAAGGTGCGAAAACTGGAGGAAGGAAGCATATGAATGAGAGGAAAAGAAAGAGGAAAGGTAGAAACTTGGAGGCAGAGAAGGCAAAATGAAAAAGGAAAAAGGAGGTGTGTGAATGAGAGGAAAGGGAAGAGGAAAGGTAGAAACTTGGAAGCAGAGAAGGCAAAATGAAAAAGGAAAAAGGAGGTATGTGAATGAGAGGAAAGGGAAGATGGAAAGAGAGAAACGCGAAGGTATAAAAAAACAAGGTGCATAAGGAGGAAGGAACCATATGAATGAGAGGAAAAGGAAGAAAGAAGGGACAGAAAACAAGGTGCAAAAGAAGGAAGGAGGTATACGGATGAGAGGAGAGGGAAGAAAGAAAGCAGAAACGGGAGGCAGGGAAGGAAAGGTGCAGAAAACTAGGAAGACCAAGGTTAAGAATATAAAATAAGGGCGAGGGGAGGAAAAGGGCAGTCAGGGGAGCGTTGCGTTGCCTCTCTGAACCCTTCGTCTTTCGTAACTCTCTCACACAACAGCGGCGGCGGCGGAGCTCAATTTTGTTTCTCTATTTCTTTCTCTCTTTCTTCACCGGCGGTTCGGCTTCTCTCGAGTGTCATGCAGCGCGCACTTCAGACCCTCAGGAACCAATAACCGAGTCCAGAAAACTTTTAATCGAGAGAAACTTTTGCTGTTGTGTCAAGCCTTATGAAAACCTAAAGTGTTACGTTTCTTACCGCTCTCTCTCTCTCTCTCTTCTCGGCGCCGTAAAGACTGAACGTGTATTGAAACACACACACACACACACACACACACACACACACACACGCACACACACCGTCTCAAGAGGTATATTCGCCTTCGGGAAAAATAAGTCTGGATATAAAAAGAGATGAAAACGATGAATTATTGAAGATGTTTGGCATATCAATGAGAGAGAGAGAGAGAGAGAGAGAGAGAGAGAGAGAGAGAGAGAGAGAGAGAGAGAGAGAGAGAGAGAGAGAGAGAGAGAGAGAGAGAGAGAGAGAGAGAGAGAGAGAGAGAGTATGCATACCTCTGAGAATTAATGTTTCGAATCACATACCTAATAATTTACCTGCATATTTTGTCGCATTCAAGAAGACATATCAATTTTCTCTGTAATTTATCACACAAACCAAAAAAAAAAAACTTATTACGGAAAGGAGAATAAGCTAACCTCATACTCCCCCTTTCCTTCCTTCAATGTCTTCCCTTTTTCCTTTCCTATCCATCCCTTTCTCTCCGTCCATTCCTCCTTCCCATTAACTGTCTACCTTCTTCCTTGCCTCCCTTCCCTTTGGCCTATTCCTTCCTTTTTTCCTCCTCTCTTCCCTTTTCATTTATTTTCTTTTTATCTCTTCTCTTCTCTTCTCCCTCCCCCCTCCCTCCCTCCTTCCCCCACCCACCCCCGCACCACATAAAGTATAGCCCTCCGCAAACTGAGGTGCCGCCTGACTGCTCCGTGTCAGAGTTAAGGGACGAGCAGACCATGAAATTGTCGGTGGTGGTGGTGGTGGATGAGGTGGTGGTGGTGGTGGTGGTAAAGGTTGTGGTCTTTTGGGGTGGCGGGCAACCTATGACGTAACTGATAGATAGATAGAGATGGATAAATATAAACATATAGATAGATAGATGGATAGACAGAGAGAGGAAGAGAGAAAGCCGATGATGGACAAGAAAAAGAAAAAAAAAAGAGAAAGGAAATAGCAGAGAAAAAGAAAAGAAAGAGAAAAAGAGAAATAACGATTGCTAGAGAGATAGATAGAGAGAGAGAGAGAGAGAGAGAGAGAGAGAGAGAGAGAGAGAGAGAGAGAGAGAGAGAGAGAGAGAGAGAGAGAGAGAGAGAGAGAGAGAGAGAGAGAGAGAGAGAGAGAGAGAGAGAGAGAGAGAGAGAGAGAGAGAGAGAGAGAGAGAGAGAGAAATTACATCGCTAAAAGGGAGAATCAAGGGGAATTAGAGGATTACTGAAACGCTCCAGGTGGTAAATTGAGACTTGAATAATGAATGGCAGGTGAAGGGAGAAGGGAGGACGAGCGCCGCCCCTCGGAGACACGAAGAAGGGAAGATGATGGGACCGCCGGGGATTAGGAGGGAATAAAACTTAATCCCCTTTTGTTATCTTAAAGAAATTTGCCAAAGTCTGCTCAGGAAAAGTCGAAGTAGAACATAGTCATCTCTCTCTCTCTCTCTCTCTCTTCCTTTCTAATACCTCATAAAACCGTTCTACTTTTAAACAACATTCTTTTTTTCACCCCCCGAAAAAAAAAACCCGGTTGAAACTTATTCGATATACCTCTCTCATAAGTTACATTCTGAGAGAGACATTTCTGAACTATCAAAGACTCCGGCCAAAGGATCTCCGGACACGCAACAAATATACCTCATGAATTTAAGACGCCAAATGACCTCAAAGGAAGGCCAAGAAGGAGCCAAATCACAACGGCTGACCCGAGCAGAGGCGTCCCTTAGAACCCATTACCTGAAGAGAGAGAGAGAGAGAGAGAGAGAGAGAGAGAGAGAGAGAGAGAGAGAGAGAGAGAGAGAGAGAGAGAGAGAGAGAGAGAGAGAGAGAGAGAGAGAGAGAGAGAGAGAGAGGGTGGATCAGACAGAGAGAGAGAGAGAGAGAGAAACGGTAATTAATGGTCAGTAGAAGAGCTAAATAGTTCACTAATTTGAGATTGTGAAGGCGAAGTAAGTGTAAAAATAATAATACAAAAAAAAAATAGATGAACTGTTAGTAAAAAAAAAAAAATCTACATGTGAAGGGAGTGTAAATTTAAAAGTACACACACACACACACACACACACACACACACACACACACACACACACACACACGCACACAGGCCGGGCCCATCGTTCCGTCCGGGCCATCAGCGTCCCCTCACCTCATCAGTCAGGCCGCCTCTCAGCACCCAATTACCCTCGGGCTGCAGACGCCCCTCAGGTGCCGCGTGCCTCCCTCGCCTCATCTTAGCCTCCCTCCCCACCCAGCTCATAAACTTGCCTATAACAGCACACTCGCCAATTTTCTCATTTTTTTAAACACACTATACAAGAAAATATGTATAAATAGATAAACAAAAAATGTGAAAATATATAAATGAATTAATTATTATCCATACTGACTGGTGTATAAGTAAGTAGATAGATTGATAGATGCGCAGACAGACATACAGATAAAATGACAGATAGGTAGATATAGATAGATAGATAGATAGATAGATAGATATACAGATACACAAACAGAGAGGGGCCATTATACAAAAAGTAATGATGGTTTAACCCAAAAACTAAGCAACAGAAGTACAGAAACAACGCAGTGAAAATATAATAAAAAAAACTAATCACATATATATATATATATATATATATATATATATATATATATATATATATATATATATATATATATATATATATATATATATATATATATATATATATATATATATATATATATATAAATAAACGTGGTGTATTTTCAGACAATATAAAGATCGGAAGTAATCAACATTCCCAATGACTTTCCTTCTATAATTTTAAAGGCTGATCTATATGCTATTTTTTTTTTTTTTTTTTGTGTGTGTCTATGTGTGTCACGATTATTGAGGCAAAGCATTATGGAAAACACAACCTCACACGGCATACAAAAGTCTCACAAAGAATTACTAGTTATGGATTAATTAAGGTGTGTCCTGGTCCTCCTGAAAGATTGTAGGCATAGGAATTAGGGAATGCAAGCTAATAAAGAACGGTTCCAAGGTTTCTTAGTTTACCAGTGAAAGGGATGAGAAGGTAAATACAAATTGACTCTTGCATTAGGAAGTAGACGGCTAAAAAACATGAGGGCGGTGTTTTTTTTGTGTGTGTGTTGTACTTACTTTTTAAACAACAGTCCCTTCATATGTAGATCTTTTTACTTATTATTTATTATTACTACATTCTCTCATTTATTATAGTAGTCATTTCGCTTTCACAACTTCACTTTAACGAATTAGTCAACTTCTCTCGTCACCAATTATCCTTTCCCTGCTACCCCCCTGCGCTTTCTCTTTCACTTATTATTATTATTATTATTATTATTATTATTATTATTATTATTATTATTATTATTATTATCATTTGTTAACATTTACCCGCCTCACCGCTGCTTTTCTTCCCTGCGTATCTCTCGGCGTGGTTGCGTTCAACATTAATAACCTAGCAAGACACGTTCACAATGTAGCCCTTGATTAAAACTTCTCCTCAAGTTTATGGAGAACCAGAGCACAGGGAGGAGGAGGAGGAGCAGGAGGAGGAGGAGGAAGAGGAGGAGGAGGAAAAGGTCAGTAAGTTGAGAGAGAGAGAGAGAGAGAGAGAGAGAGAGAGAGAGAGAGAGAGAGAGAGAGAGAGAGAGAGAGAGAGAGAGAGAGAGAGAGAGAGAGAGAGAGAGAGAGAGAGAGAGAGAGAGAGAGAGAGAGAGAGAGAGAGAGGAGGAGGAGGAGGAGGAGGAGGAGGAGGAGGAGGAGGAGGAATATGGAGGTCGGCGTCAGCGTCCATCCGTCTGGAAGGTCCCCAGGCAGAGAAATTATTCAGCAGCGGGTGTTTGGTTAGGAGCCTGCCGCGGCCTCCTCCATCGGGGAGCAAACCCTCTCATCCTGCCCTGTCAAGCTCCCTTTTCCTCCCGCTGCCCCTGCTCTTCTTTCTCCTCTTCCTCCTCCTCCTCCTCCTCCTCCTCCTCCTCCTGACCTCCTCCTCTTCCTCGTTCTACTCTTTCTTTCTCATCTTCTCTTCCTCGTCCTTCATCTCCTCCTCTTCCGATTTTATTATCTCAATCCTTTCCCTTAATTGTATCCATTGTCATCTCCCTCGCCCACCTCCTCTTTCGATTCACTCATCGCCGATTTCTTACGCCTTCCTACACAATTAAGAAATTACTAAGACCTTCGCTATTAAAGCTTGCTGATAACAACAAAATGAGCAGAAAGGCAATCACGACAGCCAATGGCAAAATCCATCACAGTTATCTTTATCAACAGTATTGTTCAGCAGTCTGAAGAGTGGCAAATGTCCTTTAACTTTGGCAAAGTGCAACAGTAAGAAGAGGTAACTCATCCTGAGGTCAACATCAACAGTGCCCTGAAACATACAATGTACTTTAAGTCAGCTTGTAAAAGAGCTAATACACTATTTTAGTTAAGAGCAAAGAAATTCGAAAAAACGAGTAAATTGACTGAAACAATGTAATCATTGTATAACTCATCGATAAGTCCTATTCTGAAAAACACAATACATTTCTGGTCCGCTAATTACAAGAAACCAATTGAATTATTGAAGAGTGTAATGCCCCTCTGCGATAATGAACCCTTCAAGAGGGTTCAGCCTGATTAGGAACGACTAAAGCAAACAGACGACTGGAAGATCACTTGTTACAGGTATTCATGACAGAATATAGGTATTCTAATAAAGTTCACTAAATCAAATCACATTATTCCATGTTTTTCAAGGTGCAAAACTCACCCAAAAACTCGACCTCTATGTATTCAGCCGGTGCGAAGTAGTAGATAACATCCATCATTCCTTTTTTCCTTAAACTGCTCATTTTGGTTCCTTTATTTCTTGTCTTTACACGCCGACCTATTACTTATGTGCCTAACGGTTCTTACTTTTTCTTTTTTTTCTTGCAAGGTTCGTCTGCCGGCCCTTTCGCCTTCTTCCTCTCCTCCTCTTTCCTTTATCTAACTCTTTCTGGTTTTTCTTCCTCATCTGTAACATGTTCTCTAAATTTTCTTTTACCAGTTTCTTTCTAACATTATTTTCTTGTATGGAGCTTTTCGACTCCAGTGTGTCTTTCTACATAAATGCACCCCAACATATATTCTTTCGTTTCCTATCACATTTCAAAACTCTCTCTCTCTCTCTCTCTCTCTCTCTCTCTCTCTCTCTCTCTCTCTCTCTCTCTCTCTCTCTCTCTCTCTCTCTCTCTCTCTCTCTCTCTCTCTCTCTCTCTCTCACGTCCAATCCACCTCTCTTGCTCAACAGTTAGTTTCTTTTCCAACTGTGTCTTTCCTTTTTCTTTCTTTATATATTTCTTTTCTTTTTGCTTCTTCGCAGCTCCAACCTTTCTTCCCTTCTAACGTGTCTAATTTACTCTGAGTTCTTCGCCCGCGCCGCTTTCCACATCTCATCCGCTCCCTCTTGCTTCGAACTCTTAGTGGAGGAAGAGGAGAGGAAAGACAAGAAAATAAAAAAGAGATGTTGATGAAGGCAGCGGGAAGATAAATAGGAGAGAAAAATCAATTGAAGTTTGCTTTCCCCTTACTGGTGTATTACGAGAAAACCTTACACACACACACACACACACAGACACACACACACATTCACACTCACACACATTCACACTCACACACACACACACACACACACACATCACACTCACACTCACACACGTTCACACTCTCACACACACACACACACACACACACACACACACACACACACACACACACACACACACACACACACACTCCAAATTAAATCTTGAAATCTTGATTAAACTTGATATCTATGTTTAAGTGCACGAGACTGATAACCCAACAGAATGGGCGCAAATTGCATAATGACGTAAAGGATTCTGGTGGGATAATGATATAAAGAAATTCAAAATAATACTCAATGCGATAAAAATGTGTTAAACTACACACTTTAAGGTAGAAAAGATAAGGTAAAGGCCTGAACACACACACACACACACACACACACACACACACACACACACACACACACACACGCGCGCGACCCAAAGTCCACCATATCTAATAACAGACATCCTCTTCACTCACAAATACAGAATCTAATACAGAACGTCCTCGATTGGTATTGGTACAAACTCGGTCCAAACCAAATTCTATTCCCCGTCCACAAAAACATACTCAGAAACTCGACTTCGTGTATATCCGTTAAGTGTCTTCACCTTTCACACAAAATTCCTCGTCAGCCGAAAAATTGGGAGTTGTATCCGTGCCAGGGTCCATATTTGTAAACATTTTGACGCCCAAGATCACCAAGATTTTCGTAGGAGTTTTGGGCATATCCAGGGGTAAATTTATGGCGCTGGTGGTAGTCTGACCCTTCTTCTGTACATTGACCATAAAACACACTCATGAGGCCCCGGCTAATTTACTTTGTGGCCTTGGGAAATAACTGTTACGGGAGTTGACCGAACGCGTCTGAGATTACGGTTCCAGGAGTATAATCAAGACATTTCATCTCATCCCACACAAGACCCTCACATTACGGACTCCCGCCCCAGGTCAATGTACCGCCACACGTGCAGGAGACTCTTAAGCCCACGACTTCGTACCCCCGTCTTTGGTACACACTCTTCGTGGAAAACCTCCCACATCAGATACTTGTCGTAATGCCGTCTCAAAATTGATGCACGTTACATCCATATTCACAAGGTTATGGAGAAGGAGGAAAAGGATGATGAAGATGAGGATGAGGATGAGAATGAAGATGATGAGAAAGAAGAGGAAGAGGAAGAGAAGAAAGAAGAGGAGGACTTGGAAGAAACGGACTATGAAGCAATATAAGAAGGAAGGGATAAAGAGAAAATGTAAGTGGAAGATGAAGATGAGGAGGATGAGGATGAAGAGGGAGAGGAGGAGAAGAAGATATAAGAGGAGGACGTGGAAGAAAAGGAATAGGTAGCAATAAAAGAAGGAATATATGAAGAGAAGGAAGAGGAGGTGTTAAAAGAAGGAAGGGATGACGAGAAAATATAAAAGTTTGAGGTGAAAACACGGATACTAAATACTGCACCACCGTGAAACCATGAATTAGAAAGAGTAAGGTAAAACAATTTGTAATCCGCATAAATCCCTCCAACGACCGATCCAACAAAAGGTAGCAAAAAACACAAAACGCAAATATGAAACTAACACT
>NC_066509.1:5295429-5327929 GCF_024679095.1 Eriocheir sinensis | reverse complement strand
AGATTGTGAGATGGATAGATATAGATAGATAGACAAACAGATAGGTAGACTCCTCTGAAATTGCCCTTCCTGTAAAAAAAAAATGTAAGAAAGGCACAGAACCTACTAAAGAAAAAAGATAATGTGAAGTTAAAAAAATAAACTTCATAAAAATAATGCAAACAAAAATATTACCATCTAAAAAAAATATAATAGCGACACTTTCTACCCTACAAAATATTAAATCACTAAGCTCTGCCATTCTTTTTTTCCCCCTCAACATTTTTTTTTTCAGTTAGCCATACGCAGTCAGGTGATGGAAGAGGAAGCAAAAAAGGTATGGTTGGAAACAAGAGGGATGGGAAAGGATGAAGGATGGTGAACAGCGCGAAGCAAAGAAGATGGAAAGGCAGGCAGGGAGGCAGGAGTGAGGTGAGGCGAGGGGAGGAGAGGGCAAAAAATGGAACGGCGAGGGGAAGAGTGGCGGTAATGAGGTTAAGTTGGAAACGAGGGGACGAGAGGTTTCGGGGCTTGCTGGAGAGATTGCAAGAAGATGAAAACAATGGGCTGGAAAAAGGAGGACGGCAACGCTTGAGGGGAACACAATGGAAGGGGAAAAAAGTACATCTATGGAGAAAGAATGAAGGAGAAGGGGGAGAGCACGTGATGGAGAAGGACAAGAACATTATCAATAACTATGAATCGTACTGTGCAGGAATATGAAAAGAATGGAAAACAATGGAAGGGGAAAGAGTGCATCTATGGAGAAAGAATTAGAGAGGAGGATGAGAGGAAAATGCGAAAAGATGTGAAACTTATACGGGAAAAATGGAAAGAATATAAAGAATGGGGAATGAGGCTGGAAACGCTTGAGGGGAAAAGAAAGGAAGGAGTAAAAAAGTTCGTCTATAGAGAAAGAATGAGGGGGGATGAGAGGAACACTATAAATAACTATATACTGTACTCGTGAAATATATCAAACTTACGGAAAAAAAGAAAATGGGAAAACAAAGGTGAAAAAAGTGCACTATAGAGAAAGAATGAAGGAGGAAGGTAGGAATATTATAACTAACTTTATATTGTACTGCAAAAAGATATGAAGCTGTTACGGAAATATGGCAAGGAAATCGGGAACAGGAAATACAGTTGTGAGAGGTAAAAGAAAAAAGAGAGAGAAATGAGGACAAAGGAAAATAAGGTAAATTGTCAAGAAAGTGAGGAACGGGAAATAAGGGTGTGAAAGGACGTTGAAAAAGAGAAAATAGGTGAAAATATAGTAAATTGCCAAGGAAGTAAGGAACGGGAGATACAGTGAAAGGTGAAAGGAAGATGAAAAAGAGGAATGAGGTGAAAATATAGTAAATTGTCAAGAAAATAAGGAAAGGGAAATACAGTGAAAGGTGAAAGGAAGGTGAAAATGGATAAGGAAAAAGAAAAGAGAGGAAAATACGGTAAAACTGTCAAGGAAGTAAGGAATGGGAAATGGACCGCTGAAAGGAAGGTGAAAATGAGAGGAGGAATGAGGAAAGAGGAGTATAAAAGGAAGGAAAGGAAATGGAAGAGGTATAAGGAAAGAGGAGTATAAAAAGGAAGCAAATGAAATGAAGGAGGAATGAGAAAAGAGGAGTATAAAAGGAAGGGAAGGAAATAGAAGAGAAATGAGGAGAGCGGAGTATAAAAGGAGGAAAGGAAACGAAAGAGAAATATGGAAAGAGGAGTATAAAAGGAAGGGAAGGAAACGAAAGAGGAATAAGGAAAGAGGAGTATAAAAGGAGGAAAGGAAACGAAAGAGAAATATGGAAAGAGGAGTATAGAAGGAAGGGAAGGAAATGGAAGAGGAATAAGGAAAAAGGTGAAGGTACGGGGAACTAGCAAGGAAATAAGGAACAGAAAATGCAGGTGGTGACAGAGTTGAAAAAGAGATAAGGAAAAAGGAAAGAGCTGAAAATACGGGAGTGACAAAAAAAAGTAAGGAACGGAAAATACGGTGATGAAAATGAAAGAGGAATGAAGAGAGAGGTAAAAATACGGTCAAATTAGCAAGGAACGGGAAACAAGGAACGGGTAACGAGAAAAACAAATAAATACAAATCTTTTTTCTCCCTCCAACCCACGCCGCCATTATTCACCCAAGGCCGCGGTCAACCCACTTTTAAATCCACGTTTCTCAGACTTTTTTCACCGTTATCACCCACACCAAAACAATCACAGGTAATACAGTGGTGAAGAGAAGGTGAAGATGGACGAGCAATCAGCTGCGAAGAGAGACGAGACGAAGGGTGGGGTCTTTGGTGTGCGTCGCTACATTATATCGCCGCCGCTCCACATTAAGCACAGCATCACGCTCGCCAGTCAGCTCACCGGAGTGTTACATGTATACCGACAGTCCCTAATGACGCACCTGGTCTCTTGATCTTCCTTTCTACCTGTCTGGTCTTGACTCGAGTCTATGTCGGCGATGTAAGAAAGATACGTGTAATGAAAACAGCTTTTTACTGCACCAAAGTGATGTCATATAGGCTTTGTGATTGATTCTTTTTCCCCTTTATGTCAAATGTCCCGTAATTGACCCCTCTTTCGGCCACCTCTTCGGATTCTTTACAGGAGCAGCAAGTAGCGGGCTTTTTTTTTATTATTGTTTCCTTTTTTTGTGCCCTTGTGGTGTCTCCTTTGATGTAAAAATAAAAATGGTCAGGTCAACTGGTCGTTACATCAAGGCTGGCTGATTACTCGTCGTATGTGAATTACCAATGCAATGGGAATAATAATAATAATGAACAGACAGGCATGAGACAAAGCACGTCATCTATTCTGAGGCACTGAAGGCGTTTATGTCACGTTCGATGAACAGATTTTGTTCTGCGTATTTATCACATGAGAACTAAGAGAGCAGTTGTTATTTACAGCTGTATCAATACTTTTACTTGCTTTCACGATTCGTATTTCATATATATTACATAATATACATCACCACCTGCCATTACACTGAGTTATTTACCAGAGAAATCTTTATCACATTTCCCTGAAACACATTTTTTGTGTCGATTTCATTGGTAGCTGATATTTTTTTTTTAGGAGCAGCGTGCATTTATTATTCAAAGGAATTGTTTCAGATTGCGTCACACAATAGCTGACGAATTTGTTTACCAAGTTTCAGTTTCATCTTTCATATTTCATACAGAAAACATATTGCTGCAATATGTGCTGGAAACCTATACTTCATGTGTAATATTACGACGGAGATTTCCTTTCTCCTCTCCATCGCTATTTGACCTGTGGATGATGAAGTTGACTGACCCGGGAAACAACGGAGAAACAAAAGAACGTGCAAAAGATGCCGCAGATAAAAACAAATAGATAAGCAATTGAAATGTCACCAAAAGATAGTTATGGGAGATGATTCTGGAGACAGGAAAGAAGTACTGGAAACAAAATCAACGGAGAAGTTAAGTATCGTAAGTAGGCCTCACACGCCGCAGTAACAGAGCACAAGATAACGACCCCAACACATCCCGCATCGCCACCGGCACAGACGTAGCGAGCTCTTAAAATCACAGCGTAGATTAACCGGGTTGGTATAGGTGCTTTTTACAGTACAAGATGCAGAAACCATGTAAAACTATCACCCCCATCCCAAAACCATGTAAAACTATCACCCCCATCCCAAAACCATGTAAAACTATCACCCCCATCCCAAAACCATGTAAAACTATCACCCCCATCCCAAAACCATGTAAAACTATCACCCCCATCCCAAAACCATGTAAAACTATCACCCCCATCACAAAACCATGTAAAACTATCACCCCCATCCCAAAACCATGTAAAACTATGACCCCCATCCCAAAACCATGTAAAACTATCACCCCCATCCCAAAACCATGTAAAACTATCACCCCCATCACAAAACAGGCCATCAAAATCCTAACAACTTCACCGAGAGGCTTGTCAAACAGGAGTAAAGAGGCGCCGATAAGTGTGGGAATATAGGTCGTCTTCCGTGTCTCGTAATGCATTCCTAAGTAAGAGTACACGTGAGCTCTATCCGTGGCCTACATTTCATTATGATATATGTATAGGTGTGGTCATATATGCTCCTGAGATTTATGGATATTCTAAAGTAATTTTCCTCACCGAATCACCAACAAAATAAAAGGAAAGAGTCTCGTAACTTGATATAAAAGAATTGACCTCCTTCGGATACGTTTTCTTATCTCTCCACATAGGTATATACTGTTGTGCCTTTCAGTCTATTCCTACAATGATATTCGTCCTTCCCTTTGCATACATTCTGCCATTTATAATCATACTTTCACACCCGACGAGAGAAGCAAATGTGATCACTCGCTGTAATCGTCAGTCATAACAAATGTGAAACGTATTCAACTTTAAAACATGAATGGTAAGTTTGACACGGCCGAACATTCCGCATTAAAATGTTCATGTAAATCAATATGTTAGGAGATTTATGCCAACTGAGGAACGTGTGTGTGTGTGTGTGTGTGTGTGTGTGTGTGTGTGTGTGTGTGTGTGTGTGTGTGTGTGCGCGCGCGCGACAAGGTCCTCGAGGTAGTGGCAGTGGCAGGCCCGTTAAGCCCGAGCGTCGGAGGAATAAGACACTATAAAGAAGGTTATGATGGAGGTAATTTATCGCACCCTTGCAAGAGGAGTGGCTGCCAGAGGGTCATTGAGGATGCCCCTCGTTGGGGTCCGGCAGCGGCGGGGAGCAGGGGGCAAAAATTCCAGAAACATGAATTCCTGTGGGACGCGAGACGAGACAAAACACCGCGCTGGAATAGACAAACGCGTCGCAGCGTGTCTGTCTGGTGTCCCGGCGGGGAGGGAAGAAAGGCGGCAGGAAGGGAGCGTGTGGGCGGGGCGGCGATCTGGTGCAAGCCCTCGGACCAAAGGCTGCTTACCCTTACACGACGAGGGGACGATATTCCACGAGAAAACAAGACCAACCCTGAATTTCTTGTGCGTAAACTTGGTGCAGCGGTGGCCACGGTGCCTGACCTTAAAGCCGCACGTCCGTTGGGTGAGGGTGGGGGTGGGGCGTTCGGCTGACACCCGCCCAGTCACACACCTACACGCCACCACGCCCGCCACACGCAGCCTCGGGGCGACTCGCACTCACTCTCCACCCACACCTCAAAGACCCGCCAGCCTCCATCCCCTACATGGTTTCTACAGGCTTCACAGGTATATCATCATCATCTTCAGTCATTATTAATTTACTGAAGACAGGCCATTCCGAATGTTCTCCATGATTATTGGCTGTTGGGAAACAGAAGGACATGCTTTTTCTTACATGGCTGTTCTCGTCACCTACCTTCCTCTAGGGCAGAGTCTCACGTGGACAGACTTGGGAGCATCTCGCTTCACCAATGAATACCTTCACCGCCCCTCACCCTCACACCAGCCCTCCATTTTTCACCATCCTGTTACTGACTCTACCCCGTGCTCAACATCACTCTACCTTCTCTCTACTGAACCTTGCTCATCTTTCACTCCTATTTCTCCTCCCGTGGTGTAGCATCTTCCGTGTCCTTCTCTGCCCTGGCTGGGACTGAGAAACTAACTTTTGACATTAGCAAAAAGTTGGAGTTTTCAATCAAGGGATTTTTTCCACTTCGCCCGAGAATTTCGTTTGAAGGTGTCGTGTACCAGGATCAGCGGAGGCCACGAAAGATACAAGATTCTCTAATTTATGGCAACTCTTGATGTTAGGGCGGCAGGAAAGCTTGGCGGGGCGGGGAAGTCATTTAACGGTTCACCCTACTATTCCCTCAGCCGGGTATTACTTCCCTAAATACCAAGGAAACTTATTTATTTACAAGTGGAACTTAAGGCATCTCGGCTGCATGTTTTGTTGTCGTCAGCCGCCGGCATTTGACAGAAAGAGGGAGAAGAAGCAGAGACTGGAAGAACATGGAAGGGAGAGCAAGAGGGAAAGTGGGAAGCCGACAGTGAGAGACGAAATGAAGAATGGAGACTGGAGCAGAAAAGTGGAGGGGAACGGATGGAAAGCGTGGTAAGGGGAGGGGAATCACAGGGATAGGGGGTCACAGCTTCCATCGCTTCCACTGCCGGCTCGATCAACCCATTATTTTCACTTGCGATTCCCCGGCACAAATATAACGCTACGCTCGCCACCAGCTCTCCGCCTGGACTTTGAAGTGACCGAATCGAGAATATATTTTTTTTAAGGGCAAAGTTCAGTAGTAAATAATTTCATGATGAGACAGCATCAGAATCACTCACCCCATCGTCCTACCATAAAAAATATAATTTAATTATATAAGTGCTTCAAACAATTTGCCAGTCGACCTGCTGATAAACAATGCAGGACTGACAATTTTTCGCTCCCTGGTTCAGCCGGCGGGGCGGCACGACGCCTCCCGCCCTGCTGTGTGGCCACGAGCACCGGGGCTCCGCGTCACGAGGGCCACTCACACCCGCCCGATTCACGACTATTAGGAATTAATTTAAAGATTAACTTTTCTATAATATGGTGAACAAATGATCTTTATTATTGTGTGCCAACTGCAGCACTTTCTGTTCAAGGGGCCGCCGGCGGTCCCCCTCCCTCGCTGGTCCCGATAATAACCTCTAACACACACGTCCAGCCCTCGAAAGCGCCAGCACCTGATGACCAAACACAGGTCTGAGCCGCCAAGAATGAGCGAAGGAAAAGAGAACTAATATTAGATTCTCTTATCATAAAAAAAAATATTGGCACTATGTGTGGGAGAGAGGGAGGGAGAGCACGATGCACATGCAGGATACAAACAATCATTTCGGCGAGAGGCTGGCAAGGAGCATGCCACCGTCACGCGGACATTAACGGATAGCAGATACAACACTTTTTTTTGTGTGTGTGTGCTTGTGTCTGTCTGTAGCTGTTTTTACACCGCTGTTCGCCTGGCTGTTAAGTTATTTCGATGAAAGGAAACGAAGATGGAGTTGTGTCCCGCCGTCAGCTTGGTCTTTACGGGGCTCGGCGGGACAAAGCGGCGCACCACTTCGGCCCACGCGCACTGATTGCCTCGGGAACTGCAAATCAGCGCCAATAAAGAGTGATTGGATGATACTCTCATGGTTGAATTTAAGCGACCCACGTCTGCGAACGGAACTTTACACGCAAACAACGTATCAAGCGCCACACAAACACCGCCGGACCACAAGTAACGAGTCAAAAAAAGTTTCCTTCCTGACGACTAATGAATGGTCGGCACCTGCGTGGAGTCATCATGTAACCACCTTAACAGAATGCATCCTCCTCTCTTTTGGCCTCTCGTTCCGTTTTCTTTTGTCAGAGCAGCGTCTAGCGAGCCTTTCTGCTCCTGTTTTTGTTTCTTGACCTTGATCTGCCTTCCTTGTTGTAAAAAAAACCTACATGGCATTCGCTCCCTTACCGACCAAGAAGTGAATAGCAACCAAATCAACAACAGGTATTTACGCATTCGCAGGTAGTCTTAAATATATTCTACCTTCGATGAGACAGGTAAATTACACTTCCTCACACGTGTAACTCTACCATTCTAAAATTCCACGGTCATAGTTTACATTATATATTCCTCACATTCGACGCTACACTATTTTTGGATTTTCAGCACTAGTTTCGCCACACACAGGAATATTCTAGTATACACTTCTAACAGCACACACACACACACACACACACACACACACACACACACACACACACATAAGAGTACATAATAACACTGGCCTCCGTGACCCCACTCATTCAGATATCCACGTAGCATATTTTTCACTGCCGTCCACTGGAAATTTCAAACAAAGTGGCAAGTTATTTATTTTGTCACGGCTCTTGCGATTCGAGGAAAGCTTACATTCATTTTTTACCTTTACAATCACAAGCAGGAACACTAAATTAATAACATAAACCTTTTTTGGACATTCCTTTCTCTGCATACACGCACACGCCCCCCCCCCCTCCTCACACACACACACACACACACACACACACACACGTGACACATTTTTATAGTGAAAACTGCCGTAAAATTAATAAACGCCTTGGAAACCTGGACGCTGAAGTAGAAAGAAGTGACGAAGTAAGTAAGGAGCGAAGAAAGGTTTGAGGAAAGAGGAGAAGAAGAACAGCATAATGGTAAGGAAGGCAAGGAATAGAAGAGGGAAACAGAAAAGAGAGGGAGACAAGGAATGATAAAGGGAGAGTAAATAGGTAGAAGATAATGATAAAATGATATAAGAAAGGAAAATACGAGAGGGGAAGAAGAAAGCAAAATTAAAGGAAAGGTGAAGAGAAAAAGTGTATCTGGGAAGGGAGGAAAAATGTACAAGGGGAGGTTGGGGAGGGGGGGGGGTTGTCAGGTGTTGGCTATACATTATTAAGTCACACACGGAGAGAGCGCAGGAGGAGGAGGCGAAGGAAAGAAGCGGGAGAGGAAGGACAAAAAAAAAAAAAAAAAAAAAACCCACGCAGAGGTAGGTACGAGGGGCTATATTTTTGTTAATGTGATAGATAGATAGACAGACAAACGGATAGATAGAGAATGACATGGAGGTGATGGCGTAGAGTTTAGGGTAGTCAGGATAGGTATGGCATGGAGTGTAGGGGGCGGAGGGGGGCGAGGGGGGGCGGGTCGGTCACGTGGGAGCCAGGTTAGGGGGAGACACGTATCCGGCCTGATCGTATACATGTTTTAAGCCCTCGTGTGTGGGAGGGGAGGTGGAGAGAGAGAGAGAGAGAGAGAGAGAGAGAGAGAGAGAGAGAGAGAGAGAGAGAGAGAGAGAGAGAGAGAGAGAGAGAGAGAGAGAGAGAGAGAGAGAGAGAGAGAGAGAGAGAGAGAGAGAGAGAGAGAGAGAGAGAGAGAGAGAGAGAGAGTAAAAACAGCAAATAAAGAAAAGAGAGAGAATAGAACAATCAGTGGAAGGTCGCCATGAATCTCTTAAAAAAAAAAAAAAAGCGTAAGACTAAAAAATCTTGCTATAAATGCGTTACGTCGTCCTTGAGAGCTGAAGGCCAACACTGAAAGCCTTTGGGAATGAAGGTGACGGAGAGGTGATTGAGGAGGAACAGACACAACACGGAGGATAAATGGAAAACCCAGACGTTGTAAACAGAGAAGAGATAGAGAAAGAAAATGGAAAATGGAAAAGCACTACCCAGGCTCAGGTATGTCGCAGGTGCTAAATAAACTCACCTGTGCGCCAATCAAGCGGTCTGTCTGTCTGTACCGTCTATATTATCACCCGGTTAATCTATCTCTGTCTACGTGTCCGCCTGCCTCTCAAACTGACCCCCCACCCCGATATGACGAATGTGATGATCCCTTCCCAGTTTTCTGTTTTGATATTGGAAGTGCTGTTGTCCGTCTCCATTGCGGCAGAAAACTAGCGCACGGCATATAAATGACTACTTACTGGATTAATGGATTTCGACGCAAAGTTCAGTTACATTTATTTATTTACCGAGTCTCCCTTTACCGCTTAAACCGTTCGTTAGTATTTGTGTATTTGTTGGGTGGATGACATGACCTCTTTCTCCCAGCGCTGTTACTTATACGAATATACGTATGATAAAACTAAGGTTGGTCTTGTCAGATGCTCCCACCAAAGGACAAAAAGGAGGTTAATCGAGTTCTAATGAGTGTTCTTTTAGGTTCACGGTACAGAAGAAGGCTCAGACTACCACCAGGGTTATAAAAGTACCACTGGAAATGCCCTAAACTCCCACGAAAGACTAGTAAATTACGTGTTCTTGGGCGCAGAAATGTTTAAAAATAAGCCCTAAACCTTGAATATTTGAACTGTCTTGAAAATATGATTGCTCTATAAAGAAATGGTGTATGACGAGGTATATTTGACCTATTTTTTCTTATTCTCCTTTCCTATCTTCATGTTTCTCACTAACTCTTCCTTTATCCAGATGTGCTTCCTGTCTTCTTTTCCTTATCTTTATCTCCTATCTCCTTTTCCTTAATCTAACAACCCATTTTCTTACCTGCATATATCATACTTTCCTTTTCCCATTTCCTTTTTCTCTGTGCTTTCCCAACCACTTATACCTGTCCTTCCTTTCCCTCCTCTTCTCTTCTCTTCTCTTCTCTTCTCTTCTTTCCCATACGTTCTTCTTTCCTGTCTCCTTTTCCTTAAGTCAAGCAATCCTTCCTCTTACCTAGATATATCCTACTTTCCTTTTGCTTATTTCCTTTTTGTCTGTTCTCTCCCTGCCACTTATCCTATCCTCTACTCTATGTCCTGCTGTCTTATCCTTCTCCTATCCGTTTGGCTCCTGTCCTTTTCTTGCATCCTGTCCGTGACCTAACCTTCACTGTCCTTTTTTTCTCCGTGTTTGAGCTTTTATCTTTTCTATTCTCTTTCTCTCTAACTCTCTCTTCTTTATTTTTTACGTCCTGGGTTTTCATTTCTCCTTTGCGTTGGGTCGGTTCTTCCTTCTTCCTCTCCTCACCCTTACTCCTGCAGGCTCTCACACTTGACCTCCAGCTCCCGAGGACGATCTTAGATACTTATACTCATATTTTGCAGGATTTTTAGTCTTGCGTTGTATAAAGAGATTCATGGCAACCTTCCACTGAGTTTGCTATGCTCTCTCGTCTCGTCTCGTCTCGTTTCTCTTCTCTCTCTTCTCTTTTCTTTTCTTTTCTTTTCTCCTCTCCTCTCCTCTCCTCTCCTCTCTCTCTCTCTCTCTCTCTCTCTCTCTCTCTCTCTCTCTCCCCTGTCTTCAAATCATATTCATCATTTCCTTAATATCTAGGTCTTTCATCCCCTTCATGACGTTAACGTGTGGATGCGGGAAAGACGTTGGACTCCGATGAATCTCTCCTGACAACTTGCGTGACTCCCCGTCGGTTGTGAATTAGAAAAGTCACATCCATGATTACCACGATGACACAGAGATCCAACCACTACCAGGGAGGGAAAGCTTATGAGAGGGAGGGAGAGGGAAAGAGAGAGAGAGAGAGAGAGAGAGAGAGAGAGAGAGAGAGAGAGAGAGAGAGAGAGAGAGAGAGAGAGAGAGACCAAGACAGAGACAGACAGAGACAGACAGAGAGACAGACAGACAGACAGACAGACACGGACACAAACGCACACAAAAAAAATCTAATCACACCAGAAAATACTCCTAAGAAAATGCTCGGACAAACCCGCCATCATAGCCCAAAATAGCCTGACAAGCACACACACCTTGCACCAAATTAGCGAAAAACGAGCGAGCGTGGCGTTGGCAAGCGCGGCGGTGTTAGAGGAGGGGCTCAGGGCTCGGCGGGAGACTCATGGAGACGAACAAGACGAGTCGAGGGAATCGTGGGGACTCGAGGGAGAAGGAAGCCAAGAAGTCAGGAGTCCAAGAAGTCAAGGTCACAGGAAAGGGAGGAAGTAAGGAATGTGTCCTGAGAGCAGCAACTAAACTTTTGTAAAGAAGTCAAGGATTTTTTTTTTCTTCATCAGCAAATTACTGGGCCGTTACTTAGATGATGGAAAGGCAGATTCGCGTGGGGGAAATCAGGTGTCTTGGAGATAGCTGCATCCTGCCTCTAAACGGACCATGAAGGAACTGTTCCTCCGTACAGGGTGAGCGTAACCACCTCGCCATTCCCTGGACCACTGCTAACAAAAGTATTCATCATAGTCTAATGTGTTATTAAAAGCTATAAAAAAAAATGCATAATAAAACTCAGAATGATGTACAGAAAGTAACAAAACAATATAATTAAAAAATAAAGAAAATATTATACATTAAGCAGTCAGTATGTAACTTCTCTACTGCAGGGAAAATAATAAAGAAAAAATGAATAATACATGTTTACCTCACAGCTCAACGGAACGCCGACGTCCCGCCCAGCACACAGGCGTATGAGCACCGGCACACGGGGGAGGCAGGGGGGAGGGGGCGCCGCCACCTGGAGATACATGACGGCGGTAATGCTCGACTCATGAATGATGGCTATTATAGTAGTTTTACTTATATTGAATGCTTACAAAATGCTGAAAAAATAATGGATTTGTAGCAGTGGTGCGGCAGCGGCAATATGGAAGTACCGGGAGTACCAGTAGCCCGTGATTGTTGATGCAGTATTAGGCAATAATGAAAAAAGTAGTAGTAGTAGTAGTAGTAGTAGTAGTAGTAGTAGTAGTAGTAGTGGTGGTAGTCTGGTAGTAGCAGTAGTAGTAGTAGTAGTAGTAGTAGTAATAGTGGAGGTAGTAACAGTGACAAAATGAAAATAGAAAAGAGAAATATGCTAAACATAAATATCCATTGTCCAGTAATACGAGAAAGAATAATATAATATATAAAAGCCTAACGGGAAGTTCCCCGAAGGAGCATTACTGGAGCCTGTTGGAGGAGCTCAGCGCGCACCAACACACTCCATTAATTTTCCGCGTAGCCGATGCGTCACCGTAGAAATAAATACTCACTCACATTAACGGAGATAAAGAGAGAGCCTCACCTCGATGGCACTGCCGGGCATCGCTGACAAAATGGAAATACATTCAAAAGGGCGTGTGTTTCCTTGACCGACCGAGGTGATTTGAGGACCTTGACCTATTAAAAGCCTAGGCACCCAGCTATGCTTTCAAGATATAAACTGTTTTTTTCAAGTCTTTTGAACACCTAAGGGATAACTCGAAAAGGTCAGTGGTGTTGCAGAATATTCGTCGAGGTGGTAAAAGTCGGCCATCTGCACGACGCTCGTAAGGACGAAAGTAACAGGGTCTCGACAGCCCCTTCAACTCCCACACTTGGCGACACGTAAAAACACTAAAAGATATTCAATACTCCAGTTTTTCCCCTTCGCGACGCCTGAGACCAACCTCTGCTCCTCCCCGCCGTCTCCACTGTTACTTGCATGCAGTGCCTCACGCCGAGGACGAGTCACTGAATCTTGAACACAACGAAGAAGTGAATTCCTCCCCTGTCGCTTCCTCCAGCGCGACGGAGCAACCAATAATGCAGAGGACAACACGCCTCCAGAGATCGGCAATGGGGCGCCGAGTCCTTGTTCGTCGGTTATCTTGAAATATTTGCTGAGCATCCACACCGAGGATCAAATAAGGGGTAGCTGGAAAATTCAACCTTGGTTTTCTTTTCTTTTCTTTTTCAGGGCCGCGCCTCCACTCGGCAGACTTACGGAACACTCAACTTTATCTGCTCGCCGCCTTACCCAGATGTCGTCGCTCGCCCATTTTACAAGGCTGGCGGACCTCTCCCCTCTGTCTTAACGACTGCAGGCCGTCCTGGACGAGAGACAGGAGGGGACAAACACAGGGAACGAATGCATAGGAGAAGGGCAAAGTGACACGGCAAGACAATAAAAGAGTTACACACCAAGAAAAGCATTGGTGCAGCAGCAAGACGCCGACCCTCGCCTGTAAAAGCCTGAGCTCGAGTACCGTCGTCTCAGGAGCAGATTAAAAAAGATATTTGAGTTTTCTTTTGGCAGGAGCTTACAGAGTCTCGTCAACAAATAATGAAGACAATGATCTCGAGGTTCTCACAAGATACATGATCCAAGCAGCGCAGTCTGCATCTACAAAATTCGAAGCAAGGAAAGGAGAAAATACAAGACTACTCTCACCGAAATGCAGATTCTCTTCTCTTCTGAACGGAAGGAGTCATTAAAACACCGTGTGTGTGTGTGTGTGTGTGTGTGTGTGTGTGTGTGTGTGTGTGTGTGTGTCGAGAGAGAGAGAGAGAGAGAGAGAGAGAGAGAGAGAGAGAGAGGGAGAGAGGCAAAGAGTGAGGGGAGACGTGCTCCGACAGTCGCGCTTCGGCCTTGCTGTGAGTTGGACGTGTGGTTAGCGCCCTCTCTGCACCGGGAGTTTCGTCGCGTAACTTCTTGTCGCACCTACACGCGCACGGCCACCCCCGCGCCTCTTTACTTCCCTTCTTCCCTCCCTTCCCCTCTATATCTCCACCCACGCCCCCGCCACAGCCGCCCTCAAACACAATATCGCAAGAAAACAGCGTGTGTGCGTGTGTAGGCCGTGAGTGCATTGCTGTGATCCCATGAGCATTGCGAGGCACTTGTACTCTGGTCTATAAAAAGTAACTACTGCAAGGAAAAGTTTTATACTGTAGTTGGAATTGAGAACTGTCTGAAAATCCTAAGATACTGTTTTGTCCTTGTATTGGGATTATTAACAGAGGCAAGCAGTGAATTGGTGCACTGCAACAATTCGTTAATGTTGCAAATACTGTAAAGTTTATACTCTTAACACTGAATGACAGTTGACTTTAAACTTAATAGAATACACTAATAAACACAGATCTGAACTTAAGAACAGAGGACGAGGCGGTGTAGAGTTGCACTGCAGTTTCAAATTTGCATAAGCGGTGACAGTTTTGCTTCGACTCATATGAAAAAGAATATTAACGGAATATTACGATAAAGGTATTTACTGACTGTTCTAAATTTGATCCCACAAGAAAATAAGAACAGAGTGGTGCACCAAAACAAGGCCTCGGGATGTGCGGGAACAAAAACGTTATTAATACCAACTGACGAGGAAGTGTTTTCTTTACTCTTAGCTTTCTTCGTGCATTCCGAAGGAAGCTGATCGTAAGTTTGTCTTGATGACTTGCTTTAATTTCAACAAGTGGTTTCAGACGGGCAATATTTCTTCCCGTCTTGAGGAGCGGCCGGCGCGCGCCTTGGCTCCGGATGACTGAATGGCTCGCGGGATGGATGGATGAATGGGTGGCTGACTTTTAATGCACAGATGGGAGAATGAGTGGATGAATGGATGAATGGTTGGATGGATGAACTGGTTGGCAGGATGGTGATTGGTTGCCTTATTGAGTGTGTGGGTGAATGGGAAATGAAGAAAGTGTCTGTGTCGTTTTATGAATGACTTGGACTCTTTGACCGACCGACAGCCTGGCGATGCCTTCCCTGATCTTGTTCCTGGTTCGTCCGAGGCGTGCGGACACTGAGCCCAGCGAGGCACGCACTGCCACGCGCCAGGTGTGAAATTCATGAAATCGTGCAACCCAAAGTCTACCTACCCACTTGTCTTGACATTGCTCTTTCTTTGTTGTTGTTTCAGTATTTTTCTTTTCCAACCCGTCGTTAATCGGTTGGAAGATATTTCCTTTGAGATTTTTGTATTTATTTGGAACTTCTCATACGTGTGGTTCCTTTACTCTGACGTACAAACAAAGATAATTACAAGGATTATCGTTTCGCTCCACAATTTTGTTCATCACAGACAGTGGCCGTAAACAGTGATTCATCTGTCTCAATAATCATTTAATTTTTATTTTGAGTTCACGACCACAAAACACCAATCGATGTGGTGGTGGCATCAGCGGTGGCGAGCCTTGGGGGGGGGGGAGCCTTGAGGAGCAGCGCCTCGAGGAGCAGCGCCACCCCAGCAGTGAACCTCCCCTGGCCTCAAGGGTCTCGCGAGGAGGGGAAAGCCGCGCGACGTTTCAACTTGTTCCCGGCACTGCTTTCTGTAGCCACTAACACGAGGGGCAACAGTAATCTCTCTCTCTCTCTCTCTCTCTCTCTCTCTCTCTCTCTCTCTCTCTCTCTCTCTCTCTCTCTCTCTCTCTCTCTCTCTCTCTCTCTCTCTCTCTCTCTCTCATACATACACACACACACACACACACACACACACACACACACACACGTACACAGAATGGATCTTTATATACATTGATGTCCTTTTCCGGCTTTTTTCTCTTTTCAACTTTTTTTCCCTTCCATCACATTCATTGACCAAAACAAAAGGAAAACAATCAACACACTTTTTCTAATATTTGTAATGGGTACGTTATATTAATACGTGTAAATTGTCGTTACACGCCACGTAACTTTCTGCTAGCTTGTTCCGGAGATAATCTAAAGTTGGGCCCGGGAGCTTGTTCGCGGCGTTGAACATTCGCAATTATATTCCAACTATTACATTATTATCTTGGTGAGTAAATAAACAAGTGAATAAATAAATAAATATATGCTGGTTTTTTTTTTTTTAAGGTTTCTGGCGCACACGCATATCATTTACGTAACTTATTATTCTTTTATGCATCGAGTTTCGTGGACTCTTTTGCGGGATCTCTTAAAACTTTGAATACATATAATCTTACTTTTTTTTCGTACCTGACAGTTCTTTTTGCTTTCCTTCTTCCTTGCAGCAGAGTTTTCGGGAACAAATTTCACTTCACATCTCAATTTCCTAACTCCCTGCCGCTCCTGCCTCGGTCCACGCCTCCTCCCTCTCACCAACACTGGCCTCTTCCTCTCCCTTTTCTCCTCCCTCTCCTCTCCCTCTCCCTCTCTCTCTCTCTCTCTCTCTCTCTCTCTCTCTCTCTCTCTCTCTCTCTCTCTCTCTCTCGGTGTCCCTTCCCCTCCTCCTTCTCTCACCCCAACCAACCTCTTTTTCCCTCATCTTTCCCCCTCTCTCTCTCTCTTTCTCCCCCTCTCTCTCAGTACCCTTGCCCTTCCTGCTCCTCCTCATCTCTTCCCCTTCTCCCTCTCTTTCTCTTCCTCTCAGTACCCTTGCCCTTCCTGCTCCTCCTCATCTTTCCCCCTCTCTCTCTCTCTCTTTCTCTCCCCCTCTCTCAGTACCCTTGCCCTTCCTTCTCCTCCTCTCACCCCAGCCATGCTCTTTTTTCCCTCATCTTTCCCTCCTTCCTCGGACGCAATGCTCCCTCCGCTGATGTCAATACCAAACTTCACACCAACAAACACGTCACTCTCAAGATTAACTTTACTCAAGCGTGTATTTTCATCTTGGCTTTTTTTTATCGGTCCTCTCACTCTCTCGCACTCTCTCTCTCCATCCTGTATCAGTCTCTTCTCCAATTTCCCCTTCTGCTCTGGTTACTGCGATTCCTTTTATTTTTTTCTTTCCTTCTCCTTCTTCTTCTCCTCTTGTATCTAGTGTTCTTTGCTCTCTTCTCTTTCTTTACTTTTATTTAGTCATCCCCTCTTTCTCCTCTCCATATCTTTTTACTGTTCCTTCTTCCTCTTCTTCCTAATCTTTCCTTATCTTCTATTCCTTTTATTCTTTCTTTCCTTCTCCTTCTTCTCCTCTTGTATCTAGTGTTCTTTCTCTCTCCTTCTTCACTCTTATCTACTCTTCCCTTCTTTCTCATTTCCATATATTTTTACTCTTCCTTCTACCTCTTTTTCCTTATCTATCTACTGTTCCCTTCTTTCTCCTCTTCATATCTTTTTTTACTGTTCCTTCTTCCTCTTCTTCATTATCTATCTACTGTTCTCTTCTTTTTCCTCTTCTATTTATGTCCACTGCTCCATTTTTTTTCTTCTCCTACTCCTATACTTCCGTCTATTGTTTCCTTTCTTCCTCTTCCTCCTCCTTAACTTCTGTCTACTGTTTCCTCTTCCGTAGGAGTATCCATTGGCATTTGTTCTTTTCTTCGGCCTTCAGTGATCTTTCTGTCTTTCTTTGCTTTACTTCTTTAATTCTTTCATAACCTCACGCCTAGCTTTCTTCTTTCATTCATTCATTTATTCTTTCTTTCTTTCTTTCTTTCCTTCCTTCCTTCCTTGGTTGCCTCTTCCCTTCCTTCCTCCCTTTCTTCATCTAGGACGCACTCCCACTAATAAGGCTCCGGACTAATGCTCGTCCCTTGGCTTCTCCTTTCCAATCCCCAACGAGTTTCTGCATAAAAGTCTCGAAGTTCCGTTTTTCCTATGTGTAAAGAAGTGTTGGGGTCTCTCTCTCCCTCTCCCCCCCCCCCCTCTCTCTCTCTCTCTCTCTCTCTCTCTCTCTCTCTCTCTCTCTGGACACACAAAACAGCGATAGTGTGGCGTAAACCAGCATCTCTTAATACCCCAACGCACACGATCTACCGGAGACCCATTTTTTACGAGGCCCAGACTAGTAGAGACCGCAGACGCAGGGAAGTCTTGGAGGTGATCATACAAACTGACGAACGCGCTTACTTAGGTACTTATATTCACACAATGACTTAAGATTACATGAACAAAATAATATTAAAACCTATACCTTACTCTTCGCTTACTGTACATTCGCCCACTGGCTTTAAGTTACATGAACAAAAGAAGACTGACAACCAAACTTTGCTATTCGTTCTACAAGGCCCGGGGTGTTCTCGAGAGGTCCATGTTTTCAGCTGCTTCCGCCTCTCATATCAGCTATTTTCAAAGGCTATACAGGAGATCAGTCGAGTTAGGTTAAGGACGTGATCCGAGCTTAGTTTCCGACCTTGATCCAGTCTTGCTGGTGGGAGAGAGGGACCTGGCCACTCAGCGGGCTTCCTTTTTACGCTTATATACATCGAGCGAGTGGGCCACCTATGACGGGTATAGTGCAAAGTCTCCGAAGCCCCTGTATCCGATAGGGTGTCTTTGGGGAGTGGAGTTGAGGCTTCCTAGCTCCCATTTTTGCTTTGTGGAAGACAGGGGTAGGTCAAGAGCAATCTACCAGGTTGATAATCGAATGTATTAGCTAGGTACCAGACATGCGCTGCTGGACATGGAATAGCAATGGTAGATCAGTAGGTAAGGAAGGTGATCACATCCTCGTCAGTACTCGTTGGGGGATTCTTCAGAAAAGCCGAGTTTTCCGATAATGATTTACTACACAAACGAATTTCAGTTTTATGAGGAATATGTTTAGACAAAGAAAAAGATATAGATAGATAGATAAATAAATGGAGAGATAGACAGACAGACAAATAGGTACATAGAGATAGATAAATATAGAGATAGATATAAAGAGATAGAAAGATATAGAGAGATAGAAAGAGACAGAAACAGAGAGATAGATACATAGATAATTAGATAGATTATAAGGAAACTAACGGCAATGAATTGTCTGAAGAAAATATAACAACAAAAATACGAGGATATAGAAAAAGAAGCAAACAAGAGGCGCCTCGAAGCTATGGGATGGATCGCAACAAATAGTATCTTCGGCGCTACCAGGAAATTGTAATGTTGCGGGTCGTCAGTCTCTAAGAGGATTGGAAAGAGACGCAAAGTACTCGTTCTTTTGCTCGGGAAGATCCGGAATCGTTGTCTTTTATTGCGGAACTGGAAAACAAATGAAGCCGACGAGGAGAAAACGCATTTGGACTTGGACATTGTTATACGTCGAAATCTACATCATTAAACATTTTTTACGAGGCACCAAGTAAAAAGGCATGTTAAAAGTGATGCAAAGAAAACAAGATATATCAAACAACTTCGAGGAATCAGAGGCTTAAAAAAAAACTAAATAGATAGGACAAAAAAAAAATTGGAGTAAGGAATAAGAGTCACTAAGTCTTAAATGGAAAACACACACACACACACACACACACACACACACACACAGCCACCCTCACCCCCTCCCACCTACACAACCTTCCCCACCTCCCCTCCCCATTCAACACACACACACACACACACACACACACACACGAGTAGCCCAATGGAAGCGCCTCCTGTACGGCCGGCCACTTCATTAAACGCTGCAGATGAAAGTCCACGAGGCGAGACACGAGACACTCTGGCGCAGGAACCGGCGAGAATGAAGAGGCGGCGGCCGCTACACGAGGACGAGAAGGCATCAAAGAGCGCAAGGATACCCGGTGAAAGGAACTGTGAACGAGGACAAGCCGAGGCATAGTTTGGGAGGGGAGGGAGGGGGGGGGGGGGCTAAGGGGGTGGAGGGGGGGTAACATTAAAAGCGAAGAGCGTGTACGTGGGTGGAGGTGGAAGCAAAGGTGGTGGTAGTGGTGGTGGTGTTGATGGTGGTGGTGGTGGTGGAGAAAAAATATCGTAGAATAGAGCATCGTGGTTAGACATTCATTTCTCTCTCTCTCTCTCTCTCTCTCTCTCTCTCTCTCTCTCTCTCTCTCTCTCTCTCTCTCTCTCTCTCTCTCTCTCTCTCTCTCTCTCTCTCTCTCTCTCTCTCTCTCTCTCTCTCTCTCTCTCTCTCTCTCTCAATTGATATATTACTTAGTTTCTCCGATCGCATTGACGTATCTTCTTTACTTCTGCTCTTTTTTTCTTTTACTCTATCTTCTTCTTCTTCTTCTTCTTCTTCTTCTTCCTCTTAACTCTTTTGGGGTGCTTTCTGATGTCATTTTCCTACTTTCATTTTTTCTTCCTCTTCATTTATATGTAATGTTTTGTTCAACTCTCTACTTCAGTCCTTTTCAAACACTTACTTATACACGTTAATCTCCTCCTCCTCCTCCTCTTCTTTCTTCACCTCCTACTCCTTAACCTCCTTGCCCTCCTCCTTCTCTACCACTTCCATTACATACCTCGGGGACAGACTGAGACAGAGGCAGGAAAACACCACAAATGATTATGTTCTCGTGTGATCCCGTTCAGCCTCCCTTACGGACACCGAGGACTGGAGGCTCTCTGACTGGTGGCTTCGGTATGGTCACGAGATAAGTATTGTGCGTGGTTATCCATAGAGCCTGACCCGATTAACAACACGAAGCAAGATGATGAAGGCATACTTATAAACATTGTCTTCCCGAATATTAGTTTTTTTTTATTATGGTCATTATTAACATCATTTTCACTATTATTATTATTATTATTATTATTATTATTATTATTATTATCATCATCATTATTATTACCACGATAACAACTATTATTATATATTATCGTTAACTACAACACTAGTAACGATAAAGATGTGCTGCCTGGCCTTCAGGGCTCACCAGTTATAGGCAAACGTTGCAATAATATTATAATGTTGGAAGCTATCAAGAGGCGGGCTGGAGCGTTAAGTGACAGGTGTGTGTGTGTGTGTGTGTGTGTGTGTGTGTGTGTGTGTCACTGAAAACGTTTATATTCATTGACATTTTTTTAAAAAGAATGTTTAGTCAGTGAGTATAATGGTTTTAAAATAATTTCAGGTTTAATAGAAGGTTGTTGAGTGGATGTGAGGCGTGTGGAAGAGGGGAAACGTGAGTGCAGTGCCAGGATTGTGTGCGTCTGTGGGTGTCTGTGCAGGGCTCGGAGGCTGCACAAGTTACCATTTTTCACGAGAGGCATTGAGCAATATCTTACGAGAGGTGTGAAAAGTCAAACAGGGATGTACGTTCCTCTTCCTGGAAGTGTCTGGGGCGTGATTTGACGAGCAGGAAAATGGAGGCGAGGAAAACGTGTTGCTCGAAAGGGAGGCATCTAAATCAGACACCGAGTGTGCGTTCCCTGAAGACCTATTACGAAATCAACCTCACCAGAACTTCAAAGGCTTGTGGAAAAGCTTTTAAAACTTCAAATGGCATGAGAGAAAGAAAACACTTTTAAGCCCTCAAATGGAAGGAAAAGTAAAACCGACCAGAATCTTAAACAGCAGAGAGATAACGCCTTAAACTCGGCACGGTCCGCTGGAAAAAAGCTCTCCTTTTTTGGAGCAAATAGAGTTGTGGAAACATATTCCACCAAAGCTCAGCTCGCACGCACTCTGAGCCTCGGGAACAGGTCCGTCACGCTCTCACTCTTGCACTCTGCGCCGTACACTCACTCGCACATAAATTTAATTACCATAAATTCAGGCGCAGTGTAATCCCTTGCCGCACCTCGTCCGTATGTCAAGAACAGGCTGTGCCACGGACGGGATAGTACGAGGCCCTCCTTCGTACATCCAACCATAAGGACGTATATACATATATGCATACATACATATGTAAATTCATGCCTTTATACAATATATACATGTACTCATATATTCACAAGTGCATGAATACATATATACATACATATATACATGCACATATACAGACAAAGGGCATAGAGAAGATTCTTGCAGTTCTGTAAATTCTTGTGTGTGCGTGGGTGCGTGCACACTGATCTCTACTTAACTAGAGCTCATGCAACCTTTTCAATCATATCATTCGTAATCCCTTTAAGCCAAGAACCTCGAGGGAAAGTGATAAAATAATAATAATAATAATAATAATAATAATAATAATAATAATAATAATAATAATAATAATAATAATAATAATACAAAAACGCCACCTGTCAGCAAGTGAAAACAAAGGATCAAACTCCGTCCACGACGCAGGTTACATCGACGCTCGCATGTAACAGTTGCACAATTACAATTTTTATAATGACAAATTGATGAGTTGTGTAGCAACGTCGAAATTGTGTTGTAGTTCTCAAAACGAGGAAACAGTGGCTCAAAGCTAAAGTGGCAATCTATCGACATTCGTATCTCAGTCCCGCGTTTTGGTCACGAAGACAAGTGAATAAATACATATGTGAATCCAAAACCTACATACATACTTATAAACGTACATACAGACACATTTAAACACATACATACATACATACATACATATATACATACACTAATACATACATACAGACATGGTAACATAAGGAAACATATATACAAATACATAAAAATTTTCTATAGAGGGCATCTTTTGGAGTGTAAAATCAAATAAAAAAATATTCCATAACACTGGTCCGGGCTACCTCTATATTTCCCCGACTAATAACGTATCAACGGACCGGGCAAGTTATGTCATCCATGTGTCCCATTAACATGCCTCGGGAAATTCAACGGTTTGCGAAATTAGATACACAATTAGGTGACGATATACGGTATAATTATATAGCAGAGGCAGGCAGAGCACCACGAGAAAAAAAGGAATTAGATAACATTATACGACTGTGTTTCTCGGATTACAGAACGAGATGAGAAAACAATTAGGAGTGAAAAGAAAAGGTTGATGAAAATATAATCTTGTCTTAATAATCAAATAACAGTGACACGGCAGGCCACGACTTAAATAATGACCGAGTATTTTTTTTACAACAAAGAAGACAGCTCAAGGGCACAAAAAAAGGAAACAATAATAAAAAAAAGCCCGCTACTCGCTGCTCCTAAAAAGAATCCAAAGAGGTGGACGAAAGAGACGTCAATTTCGGGGGGAGAGGTGTCTAAATACCCTCCTCTTTCACTTTCACTTTCGTTCCTTAGAAAACTTAAGGGAAGAAAAATTAAAGGTCGAGAAAAGCAGTAAAAGGTGTCTACGTGAAGGGTATGACAAAACAAGATTAATGACTTCGAGTATACACATTCGTCCCTTAGAAAACTTTAGGGAAGAAAAATTAAAGGTCGAGAAAAGCAGTAAAAGGTCTCTGCGTGAAGGGTATGACAAAACAAAATTAATGACTTTGAGTATACACATTCGTCCCTTTGAAGACTTTAGGGAAGAAAAATTAGGGTAAAAAAAAGCATTAAAAGGTCTCTGCGTGAAGGGTGACAGAACAAAATTAATGACTTCGAGTATACACACTGGTTCCTTAAAAAACTTTAGGGAAGAAAAATTAAGGTCAAGAAAAGTAGTAAAAGGTCTCCGCGTTGGAATAAATAGCACTATCATCACTTCTCCCGACCGTAATGTACTAAAATGGATGAAGTCGTCAATATTGGAATACTTATTGAAATCACGTGAGATAATTGGAAATCGGCGTAATTACTTATCATAGTTAATTACAAACTTGATTTTATGAGGCGCGGCGCGTGTTTATGGGGCGGCGGGGGCGGCGGCGGCGTCACCAGGTGCAGCTATGGTGGCGGCGGACACAGACACATACACACACACATACATACAGACGTAGCATGCGACCGTTGGCTTCCGCACCGTTAGGACGTGTGAGGTAGTGTGCGGCGGTGGAGGTGTGAGCCAGCCCCCATCTCCCCCCACACCCACACTCACACCCACATACATACATACATACATACAGACACACAGGGACTTTGATTAACGCAGCACTTGGTCTCCACAGCGACAGAAAGTGTGAGTTTTAGCAGCCGCAGCTCAGCCCGAGGAGAGAAAGAGACATGAACAGACCCTCTCGCCGGTGAGCTGTGCGTCGCGAGGCAGTGAAGGAGCGAGGCACTTAAGGTTCAACTAAGAGCCCAATAAACTTTAAACAAACCCAAAGTAGAGGACGAAAAAAGTGAAGAAAATAGAGAAAAAGAGAAAAAAAAGGACAAAGTGGTGCTTGGAAACTTCAGACGTAGAGACAGACCGATGATTTTTCCCCTCATGAACTACATCTTGTGACGTGTAAAGAGACAAAAAAAACAATTAAAGAGGAAGAAGAAAAAAAGTGACCTGCAAAGTGACTCAGTGCGCGGCTCGCAGCTCCTGACGGGCGGCGCCTCCTGCTGCCCCCTGACGGCGTGGTGCTGCTCGGCCCCTCGAGGAAGTGTTCTTATCTCTGTCCTCGATGACGAGTGTGACCGCCAGCAAGATGGATGTAACCCTTCCCTTCACCCTCTTCACGCTTCTCATCCTCACTCCTCAAGGTAAGTACAGGTGTAGGAGAGGCACGGCGGACCAGGTGTAAGGATTGGGCAGGTAGGTAAGGGTCAGGTGTAAGGATTCGGCATGTACGTAAGGGCCAGGTGGAGGGATTGGGCAGGTACGTAAGGGCCAGGTGTAAGGATTGGGCAGGTACGTGAGGATCAAGTGTAAGGATTCGGCAGGTTGATAAGCATAAGGTGTAAGAAATAACAGATGATATGGAAGGCAAGGGACACAGGGCAAAGGAAATACAACCTAAACACAACGGAAATAGTACAGTTCCTCCTCACACGGCAAGCGTAATATACACACCGCCGTTCACCCTCAGTGGTTGGTGAAGAATAATACATGCTCTGGGAGGGAACAGGAGGCTTCAGGAACCAAAGTATGATTTCCTAGGTACATTTCCAGGGGTCATAGTCTTAAAAGGTTTCGCCACCAAAGCACACATATTTGGCAAGGCTTTCGTAGGAGTTTTGAGCATTTCCAAGGGTAGTTTTATTCGACAAGGCTTTCGTAGAAGTTTTGAGCATCTCCAAGGGTAGTTTAATTCGAGAAGGATTTCGTAGGGGGTTTTGAGCATTTCCAAGGGTAGTTTAATTCGACAAGGTTTTCGTGGGAGTTTTGAGCATTTCCAAGGGTAGTTATATTTGACAAGGCTTTCGTACAGTTTTATTCGACAAGGCTTTCTTTGGAGTTTTGAGCATTTCCAAGGGCAGTTTTATGACCCTGGTGGTACTTTGACCCTTCTTCTGTGCAATAAACCTAAAAATACGCTCACTGGAACCCGACTTATCTTTTTTGGCCTTTGAAAATAGTTGATGAGAGAGTGGGAAGCGTTTGAGAATACCTTCCCTCGTCGGAGTTCCAGGAAGAAAAATGGATGTGGTGGAGCGAGGAGGCAACAGAGAGCAAAGTGCAATTCTCGGACAAGTTTCCAGGCCGGAGTATGAGGAGGAGATTCATTCCGGACTATGAGTACTGAACACTTTCGAGGTACAAGTTCTCCCCTTCACGCGGCCTCGATGGAGCGTGCGCGGTTCTCGGTAGGCCCTTCTTCCGACTAGGTTCTGGGAGGCAACTTTCTCCCTAACGCCACCGAGGTAGTTTTTTTTCCATAGAACACTTACTGAGGGGGCGCCGCGCTCCTCTCACAACTTTATATCAATTACTTTCACTTACCCATCGGGGATTATAATTCTTCCCCTTCCCTTAGGCTCACCGTTTCCCTAGAGACCACAGCACCCTCCTGGCAGCCTCTTCCCCCCCTTACAACCCCCCACACGCACACACATCTCTCAGGCCCTCGAGTCTACAGATATCTACGGCGGGGCAATCAGAACCATTCGTGGGAAACCAGACACTCGATAAGGCCTCCTGTTCCCTTCCTGTCCTCTCTCGTTATTCTGTTATCCGTGTTCACTCCTATTTCTGCCTCATCTTTTCCTTTTCATCACTGCTATTCATTCTTTCTTAGGCCTTCCATGTCCCTCCCTCTTTCATCTCTCTAAAGAAGCATTATTGTCAATAGGAATGAAAGCCACATTACTTGCTATATTCGTATCACCTCATTTGTGTTTTCTAAGAAGTCTAGGTTAGTTTGTTATGTTCACTTCAGCCTTACCACCTCCTCCTCCTCCTCCTACTCCTCCTACTCCTCTCTTTAGCCCTAAACCTCCCCACAGCAGCAACTTCCTCCCATCCAACACGAGAGCCAGGACATCAGGAGAGCTAGGCGCCCCTCTCCCCTCCCTCTCTCCCTCCCCAACCTATCCCTCCACCTGTCCTCTGTCTCCCTGCCTTACCTATCCCTCCACCGGTCCCCTCTCTCTCTCTCACTCGCCTACCCCCCCCCCCCCCCCCCGTATCCTCTGAGCCACCTGGAACGCAATTATCATGCAGGTGGTGACGCAGACTCTTCGTAAGCACAGAGTTTTTCGTTAACGTTCCTCACACATTTGTATTTTTTTCTCTCAGCCACTTTCCTTTCCTCCTCCTCCTCCTCCTCCTCCTCCTCCTCCTCCTCCTCCTCCTCCTCCTCCTCCTCCTCCTCCTCCTCCTCTACTCTCTCCATACAAAGCAGGAGTGGAGAATTGTTTTGTGTGTGTTGTAACTGAATCTGGAGTTGCGTAATTACACTAAATCTCCCTCCTCCTCCTCCTCCTCCTCCTCCTCCTCCTCCTCTCTCCATCTCTCCATTTCTCCACCTCCTCCTCCTCCTCCGACTCCGACTTCTACGACCGCGGCAGTTCTTTCTCCTACTCATTCTTATTCTCCTCAGCTCTTTATTTTTTTTACTTTTCATTCTATTCTGTCGGTTTTTCTTTCTTTCCATACTGTTTCTCCTCCTCCTCCTCCTCCTCCTCCTCTTCTTACTCCCTTCCTTATACTATTGTTGAAACTTCTAATATACTCTTTTGTCCTTAATATTTTCTTGGGGTGTTTCATTGTATCTTCTTCGTGTCCAGTTTCTCTCTCTCTCTCTCTCTCTCTCTCTCTCTCTCTCTCTCTCTCTCTCTCTCTCTCTCTCTCTCTCTCTCTCTCTCTCTCTCTCTCTCTCTCTCTCTCTCTCTCTCTCTCTCTCTCTCTCTCTCTCTCTCTCTCTCTCTCTCTCCCATTTTCTTCGTATAGTTTTTTTGTGTATTTAATTCCTAATCTTCCTCCTTTTATTATTCCTCTTTCGTTCCCTTCCTATCGCAGCCGTCCGGAGGGGAGTCTTCCTTATCTTCCTCCTCCAATTACGGTTCTCTTTTTTCATTTTTCCTTCCCGCCATATTTATACATACTTTGCCTCCTCCACTTCACTTTCCTTTTTATTCTTCCCTCTCTTCTCCTCTTAATCCACGTGTAGTTTCTTTTTCCTCTCTCTTTCGCACACGTAGTTCAGATTTTGCATGTATATTTTTTAAGACCACCACCTTTCGCTAAATGCACAGGTATATACACACACAGGAGCACCTAATCAGCAGCTCTATTATCTAAGAGCGAGCTGAAACGAACCTGCAAGACGTATATTTTGAAAAGACTGCAACTGTTAATTATCCAGCAACTTTCCCATTTACGAGCGAACTGGAAGAGAACCTAACTGAAGCATTAGAAGAACCTTGCAAGTCTCAATCCATCAGCAGCTCTGCCATGACTGAAGGACTGAAAATGAGCTTGCAAGACGTATGTTAGGTAAGCTGGAACTGTATATTAACCAACAACTCTGTCATGGATGAGCGAACTGGAAGCGAACCTGCAGGATGCATTATAAGAAAACTGTATCTCTTTGGCCACAGTTGTCGATTCTTTTTAGGAGCAGCGAGTAGCGGGCTTTTTTTTTATTATTGTTTCCTTTTTTTGTGCCCTTGAGCTGTCTCCTTTGTTTAAAAAAAATACCAAGACACCGTTTATTCTTCTCCACCGGTTTCCTCCAAGCATATGTGTTTTTTTTCTCTCATATATCACATACACAAACACAAAAAACAATAAGTAATAGTGTTGTTTGACTCACGATCTCTTCCTCGGTGTCATGTTCGTCTTTCTCCTCTTACTCTCCCTCATAGATTTTTCGATTGTTCTCTTAATTAAACACAGAAAACAAAAAGTAATAATGTAGTTTGACCCACACTCTCTTCGTCGGTGTCATGTTCCTTTTCGTCTTTCTCCTCTTACTCTCATAGATTTTTCGATTTTTCTCTTTATTTCCACGTTAAGAAAAGGAAGGGTTCATAACAGTAATACTCCCACACTTGCCTCGTCAGCCGTATGGTTCCTCTTTTTCTCCCTCAGCTTTTCTCTTTATACACTCTCGTCTTCCGCCATCTCTCCCCGCACGCGTCGTCTCCCTATCATCTCCCACTAACAAGCTAAAAAAGGTTATATCATACACTTGGCTTGTTAGGCTTCTTCCTCTACTCCTTATCCGCCCTCTCTTCATCCCCCCCCCGTCTCCCTCTCTCTCTCTCTCTTCATTTCTCAGACTAAAAGAAACAATAAACGTACATTACCACTTGTTCCTTCCCACTTTTTCCCTCTCCTCTTTTCCCCCATCCCTTATCATCCCTCACTTCACTTCTCCTCTATCATTCTCTTCATTCTTTAAGTATAAGAAAAACAACATTCAATCCTCGCACTTGTTCTTTCCTTCCCACTTTTTCCATCTCCTCTTTACCCTCATCCCTTATCCTCTCTTTCATTCCCCTCTCTCTCTCTCTCTCATCATTTCTCCAAGTATACGGAAAAAAAAGCATTCAACACCTGCACTTTTTCCTTCCTTCCCACTTTTTCCATTTCCTCTTTACTCTCATCTACCCCGATTTTCCCCTCCGTGGTTTCCTTCTCATCCAGTACGGCAGGTAATAAGACTGCTCGCACCTCAAGCTCCTCGCCTCGTCAGCTCCTTGCCTCGTGTTTCTCCTTCTCCCGCTCTTCCATCTCCTCCTGGCCGCCCGCACCTGACACTCACACCCACCCACCCACACACACACACACGCACATACGCACACCTTCTCATGCTTACTTACCCCGCTGCTGCAGATTTACATCGCTCTTAATCTCTTGTCTCTCTCCTCTCTGCGAACTCCTTACATACTGCCCGCCTTTCTCTCTCCCTCTCTCTTTGTCTGTCTCTCTCTCTGGTTCTGTCTCTGTCTCTTTCTCTCTCTCTCTCTCTCTCTCTCTCTCTCTCTCTCTCTCTCTCTCTCTCTCTCTCTCTCTCTCTCTCTCTCTCTCTCTCTCTCTCTCTCTCTCTCTCTCTCTCTCTCGTTCACCTTAGCTCAGCTCCTCCATGGTTATTTCTTTTTCTTCTTTATTTTTTTTTCCATTTTTTTTGCAAGCTGAGATTCTTTTCTCTTTCTTTTCCTTGTCCAATTTACTTTCATTTATTCTATATTGTTACTACTGCTTCCTTCGTTTCAATTTACTCTGTCTGTCTGCCTGTGGGTCTCTCTCTCTCTCTCTCTCTCTCTCTCTCTCTCTCTCTCTCTCTCTCTCTCTCTCTCTCTCTCTCTCTCTCTCTCTCTCTCTCTCTCTCTCTCTCTCTCTCTCTCTCTGTGAACTCCTTACACATTGCCCGCTTTTCTCTCACTTTCTCCCTCTAGATGTCTCTCTCTCTCTCTCTCTCTCTCTCTCTCTCTCTCTCTCTCTCTCTCTCTCTCTCTCTCTCTCTCTCTCTCTCTCTCTCTCTCTCTCTCTCTCTCTCTCTCTCTCTCTCTCTCTCTCTCTCTCTCTCTCTCTCTCTCTCTCTCTCTCCTCTCTCTCTCTCTCATCTCTCTCTCTCTCTCTCTCTCTCTGTCTTTCTCTTTTTCGCTTTTGGTATATTGGTTGCTTTATATTTTCTGGTGGGTTCATCTTCCACCGCAGGGATTGTTTTATCATGGTGCGTGTGTGTTTCTTTTTTCGCTTTTGGTATATTGGGGTTGCTTTTTTCACGTCAGGGTTAACTGGTAGCAGCGGGGATCATGTTTCTTAATGGTCCCTCTAAGCGAGAAAAATTAGAAGAAATCATCATTCACACAAACCATTTCATAATATATATCAAAGCATTTGTGATCAGTTTATGTATCATCTATTTTGGGGGGTTTATATCATGGCACAAATTTGGCCCGTCGCTGCTACACGGTAAAGCCACAAATTTACCCCGTCGCTGCTACACGGTAAAGCCACAAATTTGGCCCGTCGCTGCTACACGGTAAAGCCACAAATTTACCCCGTCGCTGCTACACGGTAAAGCCACAAATTTACCCCGTCGCTGCTACACGGTAAAGCCACAAATTTACCCCGTCGCTGCTACACGGTAAAGCCACAAATTTACCCCGTCGCTGCTACACGGTAAAGCCACAAATTTAGCCCGTCGCTGCTACACGGTAAAGCCACAAATTTGGCCCGTCGCTGCTACACGGTAAAGCCACAAATTTGGCCCGTCGCTGCTACACGGTAAAGCCACAAATTTGGCCCGTCGCTGCTACACGGTTAAGTGTTTCGAATCTCTTACCAGCCAGTCAGTCAGCCGTGAGTCATTCAGAACCGCGTCACCTTTGGCAATCTCAATGGCAGCTGCTCTTCAAAAATGCATCAGCCGCGTGTCTATATTATCCAAACGTCAGTCTCCGGCCACCTGCGCCCGACACGACATGACAGAACAGACGACGGACGGTTAGGCGGACTCTCCAACACTCCATTCAGCCCAACACGAAAAAGAAGAGCACAGTAAAAAGTGAATATTGTTCTTTTTAAGTTTTTTTCTTTTTCTTTCTAGTCCCTACATAGTCAATCGAAATATTCTTCAGTCCACACTTAGGCAGACTTTCCAACACTCCATTCAGCCAAACACGAAAAAGAAGAGCACAGAGGAAAAATAAACAATGTCCTTTTATGTTTTTTAGTCCTTACAAAGCCCATCGAGAAATAATACTAGACAATGGAGAACTACAATAAATTATAACACAGTCTTCAGAGCACCAGACGAAAAAGGACACTAAAAAAAACTCTTAAACAATGTCCTTATATGTCTTTTTTTTTGTCCTAATATTATCCATTGAAACACAAGTAGGAAAAAGAAACAGGAATTGACAAGATATCATTAAGGTCTTCGCTGTCTTCGTACACTCCATCCAAAAGCTCTATGAAAGGGTAAATATATATAAAAGGGCTAAGGCTACACAACATATTCCTTTCAGTGCGCTTCGCCGTCAAACACATTATCTCCAAACACTTCCAGGGATTCGTGTTCTCTTACTTCTTCCGAGCGAGCGATACACAAACCCTCGACACGCTCCCAAAAGACACAAAGGAAAGGCCTTATGTCGGGTCTCTCAAGTGTTTCTTCCTTCCCCTCGGTGACCCCCTCCCTTCCTCCCTTGCTTCGCCCTCCTCTCCCTTGCGTCCCTCACCGCCCTTTCACTTCCTTTCCTCAACTTCCCTTCCTCTTCCTTTCCTCAACTTCCCTTCCCCTTCCTTTCCTCAACTTCCCTTCCCCTTCCTCTCCTCCTGCCGCTCCTTCCCTTCCTTCTCTTGCCTCCTCTTCCCTTCCCTTCCTTCCTTTTTCCCTGCTGTCCCTTCCCTTCCTTCCCTCGCTTTCTCTTCCTTAACTTCCCTCCACCTGCTGCCCCTTTCTTTCCTTCCCTCGCTTTCCCTTCCCCTCCCTCCTTTTCCTAGCCGCCACTTCCCTCATCTCGCCTTCCCTTCCCTTCCTTCCCTCGCCTCCTTTTCCCTTCCTTCCTTCCCTCGTCTCACCCTCCTCCTTTCCCTTCCCGCCCCATCCCTTCCTTATTTAGCCTTCCCATCCCCTCTCTCCTTTCCTCGCTTTCCCTTCCCCTCACTCCCCTGCCGCCCCTTCCCTTCCTTTCCTTGCCCTCCTCTTCCCTCTCTCCCTCTCTCGCAGCACTGGCTTCACCTGTTGCTCGAATCTAGATGAGAATTTGATCGCCCTCCTTCATCCCCAACCCCGTCGCTGTCCTATTGTGCTCGAGGCGCGGAGACGTGGCCATCCATATGCATCAGGTGGACGTGTATGCGCTGTCACCTGGCCGCGGCGTCCTGCAGGTGTGAAAAGTAAATGCAACGTCCACTTTTCTTTTTGTTTTTTTACCTTTTCCGATTCGGCAAGTGTAAAAGGTGAACGATGAATGCTGCATGCAATTAGTCTGCATGCCCTTTCTTTCTCTTCTCCCTTCTCAGAAATATAATCGGTGACTGTTGGGTATAAATATGACAGAAGCAACGAAGCTGACTTGGGAGTTCGCAGGTAAGTTATTATTTCGTGGCATTCTGAGCCCTGGAAAGTATCGACCATCGCTGTTTGGAGAATATTTTGAAGTGTTAACAAAAAAGAGAAAGTTCAGTGATTCTAAACTTGGCTGCGTTCTGATTTCCCTTGAGATTTTGGTATATGAATTGCCTTTTCTTCGTGCGCACCTGTACCAATCATGCAGCAGGTAATCGGAAACGGCGTCACGTGCTAATCAATGAACCGAAAGTATGCAGAGATGTTTGTGATAAGGGAGGCGTAGATAATTACATGACGTCACGAACTGAATCAAAGAACGTATGGAAAAGGGTAGACTCAAAAAACTAAACACTAACGATAGAAGGGTGTGAGGAAGGTGGGCTTTTTGGGGGGTCAGCGGACTTTTTTGATCAGAGGGCTTTTTGTTTTTGTTTTCTTAGCGGGCTTTTTTTGTTGTTTTCAAGCGTTTTCTTTTTTGTTTTCTAGTTTTTTTCATAGTTTTCACAGAT